>NC_062229.1:9766673-10066673 GCF_902686445.1 Sciurus carolinensis
GCGCCTCCTGTTGCTGATTTGCATCATTGTTTTTCATCTCTTCCTCATGGAATATTTTGCTGAGAATGTTCTGTAATGCTGGCTTTCTTTTTGTAAATTCCTTTAGCTTTTGTTTATCATGGAAGGATCTTATTTCATTGTCAAATTTGAAGGTAAGTTTTGCTGGGTATAAGATTCTTGGTTGGCATCCGTTTCCTTTCAGTGCTTGGTATATGTTGTTCCAGGCCCTTCTAGCTTTTAGGGTCTGGATTGAAAAATCTGCTGATATTCTTATTGGTTTCCCTCTGAATGTAATTTGATTCTTTTCTCTCGCGGCCTTTAAAATTCTGTCTTTATTTTGTATGTTAGGTATTTTCATAATAATGTGCCTTGGTGTGGGTCTGTTGTAATTTTGTATGTTTGGAGTTCTATAAGCTTCTTGTACTTGGTTTTCCATTTCATTCTTCAGATTTGGGAAATTTTCTGATATTATTTCATTGAATACATTGTTCATTCCTTTGGTTTGTTTCTCTAGGCCTTCCTCAATCCCAATAATTCTTAAATTTGGCCTTTTCATGATATCCCATAATTCTTGTAGATTCTGTTCATGATTTCTTACCATCTTTTCTGTTTGGCCACCTTTGTTTTCAAGACTAAATAATTTGTCTTCAATGTCTGAGGTTCTGTCTTCCAGGTGTTCTATCCTATTGGTTATGCTTTCTATGGAGTTTTTAACTTGTTTTCTTGTTTCCATCATTTCAAGTATTTCAGTTTGCTTTTTTTTCAGTATCTCTAACTCTTTATTGAAATGATCTCTTGCTTCCCGTATTTGGTCTTTTAACTGTGGATTGGTGCAATCATTTAATGCCTGCATTTGCTCTTTCATCTCCTCCTTCAATGCCTGCATTTGCTCTTTCATCTCCTCATTAGCTTCCCTGATCGTTTTAATTACGTACATTCTGAACTCCCTTTCTGACATTTCTTCTGCTGTGCTGTCATTGGGTTTTATTGATGTAGTATGTAGGTTTGTTTGGGACATTTTCTTCCCTTGTTTTCTCATATTGGTCAGCTGTCAGTGGGACCCTGAGATATTGCAGATTTCCGCTATTGGCTTATAGTGTCCCGGTAGATTTCCAGTGTATCACCTCCCCGCCTTCAGTAGCCTGATGTCTTGGAGGAATTTGATAATGCAGTGCATCCGAAGAAAGCTGCCCCTAGCCCCCTACTGGTTCCAGGGTTTGGAGCTGGCTCTGTGCAGAAAGGCTCTCACTGTGGGCCTGCACCATGCAGCTGGCCGTGTGGGAGGAGCCCACCGCCGGAGTGTGGAAGGCTACCTGGGGAAGACTCTAGGTGCCCTGCCCTGCTCTGATAAGCCACCCCTATCTGTGCCTGCCACCCGGGCCGAGCTTTACCCAGTGGGCAGACTCACCCATGGCTCTCTTTCAGTCTGAGTCTCTCAATGCCTCCCCTTCTTAACTCCTGGGTTCTGGAGTGACTGGGGATGCAGTTCACCATCTAGGCCACCATCTTGGATCGCCCCGTGGAAAGAGCCTGTGGCCGGAGTGGGCAGAGCTGCCTGAAGAGTTCTCTGGCTGCCCTGCCCTGATCCCAGAGGCTGCTTGCGGATCGAAGCTCTCCGTTAGTTCGGGGACTTGTGGCTGGCTCTATGTAGAAAGACTCTCACTGGGCGGTCTGCTCCGAGAAGCTAGCCTTGAAAGGCACCTCCCACCGCCGGGGTTCAGGCTGCTTGGGGAAGTCTCTGGCTGCCCTATCCTGGTCCCTGAAGCTGCTTATGTGCTGGAGTACACTGGGAGTACGCTGCGCTGGCTCCAGGACTTGGAGCTTGTTCTGGTCAGAAAGGCTCTCACTAGGGGGCCCTGCTCTGAGAACCTGGAGAAGCTGGCTATGTGTGCGGGGGCCCACCGCAGGAGTGCACAGGGCTGCCTGTGGAAGACTCTAGCTGCCCTGCCTGGCTCCAGTAAGCCACCTCTATCTGGGCCTGCCACCCGGGCCGAGCTTTACCCAGTGGGCAGACTCACCCATGGCTCTATTTCAGTCCGAGTCTCTCAATGCCTCCCCTTCTTAACTCCTGGGTTCTGGAGTGACTGGGGGTGCAGTCACCCTCTAGGCCACCATCTTGGGTCACCCCAAGAAGAGAGCCTGCGGCTGGAGTGGGCAGAGCCGCCTGAAGCGGTCTCTGGCTACCCTGCCTGATCCCAGATTCTGCTTGCGGATCGAAACTCTCCGTTGGTTCGGGGACTTGTGGCTGGTTCTATGTAGAAAGCCTCTCACTGGGCGGTCTGCTCTGAGAAGCTAGCCTTGAAAGGCACCTCCCACCACAGGGGTTCATGCTACTTGGTGAAGTCTCTGGCTGCCCTATCCTGGTCCCTGAAGCTGCTTGCGTGCCGGAGTATGCTGCGCTGCGCTGGCTCCAGGACTTGGAGCTTGTTCTCGGGGTTTTATTTTAAACTGGTTTTTCTGGTCTTTTGGATAGCAGCCATAAAAATTTTAGACTGGCATTTTGGTGGAAAAACTCCAATAGTTGGAAGTTCCTATTGGCAACAGTTTATATTTTAATGTAACCTTTGGCAAACATGGCTAAAAACATTTTAACCATTTTTTTACCCAAATTTGACTATAAAACATTTGATCATGATGTTCAGGTTGCCCAAAGACAATTTGGTGGTCCCCTGAGGGGGCCATCTGACCTCGAAAGTTGGTCGTTCTCTCTCGCAGAATTAAGAGAGAGACATTGCAGCAGGTTCTGTAGCCACTGGCTCTCTTCTGGAATTCCTGGAAATTAGTTAACATGCACTGGAGGGGAGTACATGACTGAGGTGAGGGAGACTGACCCATGCTTACACTTAAAGGCAACAAAAAAACAGAAAAGGACAAAAAAACACAGAACAGATAAAACACCAAAGACACAGACAAGTGGCCACTCCAGATTTCAGACCAGAGGAACTGAACAACGTCTTGCCAGTCCGGGACTTGGAAAGTAATGCTGCGTCCAGCCTTCCTCAGAGTATGCAGATGCAGATCCGCCAGAAACAGACTTACTGGTCCCCCAGGGGTGCAGAAACAGGTGACTCTCTTGCAGAATTAAGTTCAGTCCTGGGGTGGGGCTCCACAGACCGTGCAGCCTGGGGCTGAGGAACTTCTCTCAGATGACTTCCCCTAGGAGCAACATTGTGGCCTCTCCCCTCCGCAGGAGTTTCCAGGTCAGTGGTGAGCGGTGATTGCTCACCAGGCAGCAAGGATCTCCCTGGGGCCTCCAAATGTTATGGGGCGCAATTTAAGAACAGACCAATCACCACTGAGAAGTCCAAATTTGAGAGTCCCTTATTAAGCTGGATGGCTGACTGTCTCACAATGCCCCAAAAAATGGCTATTGGGAGAACAGTCCTCAACCACAGGGTTGTAGGGGTTCTTATACTAAAAATCACATTAATCGTAAGTGTCTGTTGCTGTGATGTGAAATTACACATTAACATCATGAGATCATCAACAGAGGGGGAAGTGGGTCAAAATGACCCTTACCTAGGTAAAAACTAAAGAATGGTTACTTACATCCACACAATCACTCTTCACATGGTACATTGTTTAGGAGCAATAGGAATCAAAAGAGAGCAATGTTTCTTTACATAGGAATTATCATTCTTTATTGTTAAACATGACACACTAAATAACTGATGATGGGTACAGAGGTGGGGTGTTCCCATGGGAGAAGCTTATTTCCTACATAACATGGAGTTTCAGAGCAAAATGGAGTCTGTTTAGTTATTTCCCTTAGAGTATGACCTATAACATTCTCATGGAACCAGATCTGTCAGCCCATCACAAAAATCATCTTTAATAAGTAAAATATTAATTCATTAAAAAGCTCAAGTTAGAGCATCTTTTATTAACTTCAGAATTTTTCTCACTTCACTTTGGTTATAGATAATCTATTTGAGAGAATGACAGGAAGCACTGGTGAGAACAGTGGATCACAGCTTGTTAACAGAGATGCCTGGTGCAACACTTAGCAGAGATTAGTCTGTAAAAATATTTGTTTTATTTATTTTTTCTAGCGAGTTGTTACTCAGGAAAGTAGAAGACTGCAGCCAAGATTTCAATTTCCTTTTCCTCTTGTGCTGTAGAATTAAGAAGTATCAGCCTTCAAGCTGCTCAGCAGAGCAGGGAAGAGGGGCTAGAAACAAGTCTGACAAGACCGTGTGGTTCTGCCATGTTTTTCTGAATCCTTACAGTCCGCACCATGGTGTCTCCAATCCACATGCCATTTCTCCTCTCATCTTGGGGGCCTGACCTTGAAAGGCTCTGCCTGGGCAGGAACCAGCATTGCTCTCTAGGAGCCCGTGGCACTCTGTGAGTTTTCCCAGCTGCTGTTTTTATCTTCTCCTCCTGGGATCAGAAACCATGCCATTTCTGCAGACCGAAAACCGTGGCTGGCACACACACATTCAAACCACAGGACTTGCCAATTAATCTCCCCTTCCTAAGTTAGAGACCTTCCCTAAATTCCTGACTAGGATCCTTTTCCCTAGGATTCCAAACCTTCACACCCTTCTCAGCCAAGCTAGGTTTCACTCTCAAGCTAAGTCACACAGTCAACTTCTGCAGCAATCCAGCAGATAGGGACTTTGAGATGCAGGCAGACAAGGCAGGCAGACTCACCCTTGGAGTCTGTACAATTTAAAGTGACCAAGTCTGCTATCACTTTCAAGAATTGTAGAAGCTGCATTCTCTCCACTGAATTTCCACTCTATGTTATTGAGTACTGTTGAACAGATTTCTCTTCTTATTCTTTCTCTGTACAGAGCAAATTCCCCAGACTTAAAGTCACACTATGAAATTCCTTTCTCCTTCTCTTCATTCACACATGCGTGCTTCCCACAAGAAAGGGCTGACACACGCCTTTAATTTACTTTTTCTGGAATCTTCTTGAATAGTCCCTGTGCAGGTGCCAAATCTCATGTCTCATCACAGGTCCTGCATAGGTGAAGGAAAGGGTTCCTGTCGCAGGGATGGACCAGCTGTAAATTAATCACTAAGAAACTTATTTAATAGAAAAAACACAGGAGACAATTATCTTTTGAATCAGGGTGTGTGACAAATTGAACCATGCTAAGATCTGGCTTTAACAAGCAATGGAGCCCACACTTGGCTTATTTATAGTGATACAGATCAAAGGGGGACCAGTAGGAGATTCTTGCTTCAGAAATAGAATGGAGTGGAGTTAAGGAAGCCAGTTCCTCTAGCAGTGCATCCCAGCAGGATCTACAAATTCAGCAGTGAGCCACTACACAGACACCACATACTCCAGGCAATCTGGAACTGTCTTTTAACAACTGCCAATTCCTGGGAGCCAGATTTCCATGTCTGAGCTCACTAAGCCTGGTTTTAATTGCTGGCCCTGGATGGCTTCCTGCACAACCTGATGTTTTAACATCCTTCTTGATACTCCTTTTGCTATTACAGCTGTATCTTTGAAAGTTAACATGATAGCTCTGTCACCCATGGATTCTGCCCTAGGTGTCCCATGCCCTACGTGTCTCTATTTCTGTCTTCAGCACAGACTACTCTCCAAAGCTCCAGGTTCCACTGAGATGTACAGCCACCATCTCAGTTTGCTTATTGTAATATTCAGTGTATAATTTTAACCATTTTTTATTGAGATGGGATCTCATCATATTTCCCAAGCTGCTTTGAAACTCTCAGGTTCAAGCAATCCTCCTGTTCTGCCTACTGAGTAGCTGGGATTATAGGTGTGCACCAGCATGCCTGACTGTTAACCAATATATTTTGTGTGTGCAGTTCTGTGAAATTATGCATACTCACTCCATTTTACAACCATCTATCTTCCAGACTTTTTCATCATCCAAATTAAAACTCTGCACCTATTGAAAGTAACTCTTCTTTCACTTTCCCCCAGCCTCTTGTGACTCCTGTTCCACTTTCTATCTCTATAAATTTGAGTATTTCAAGTACTTCATAGGAATAGAATCATATAGTATTTTTGTCTACTTGATTATCTTAATTTTGACATTTCAAACCTATCCCAAAAAGGGATGCAATAAAAAGCTCACGGAGAGAGTTTGTAGAGGTAATCACTAACAAAATAATTACACACAGAGTTATTGAAATAAAATGGTGCTCAGTGTTGTGTTGAGTGGACACAGAATACATGGACAGCATTGGGCATTTCATTGAGAGCCACACATGTCCGTGAGATTTATGGGTTCTATATGTGAGAAGAGTGGGTTAATGGGTAGGTGTTAACTTCTTATTTTTCTAACTCCACTTTCTTTAAGCAGGAACTTTATTACTCTGTGTACAACTAATCAAAATTTTTCTCCCATCCCTGCAGACCAGTATGTTTGACCTCCAAGATCATAGCACCATTGGGGTGTTCTTGACTTGCATGTTCCAAGATTAAATCTGACTGTTTAATCTTCCCTAAGATATTGCTTTATTAAAACATATTTTTCTTAATATATGTATTTTTTCAATGCTGGTAGACCCTTATTTTATTCTTTTATTTATATGAGGTGCTGAGAATTGAATCTATTGCATCAAACATGATAGGCAGGCACTCTACCACTGAGCCACAACACCAGCCCCAGATATTGCTTTTCTATCATTGCTTTTCTATCATTGCTTTTCTATCATATCTTGAAAACTAATGCCAACAACTCTGTCACTAGTGGAAGTTTTTTGCAGTGCTGATTCTCAACTGAGCTTAGTTTACCCCAAATGTCTGAGCCCTTCTCTCTTCAATTTTTGTCTCCATCATAGAGTTCTCTCACAAGATTCAGACTCCATGGGTATATCAATGCTATTTCATCTCCATTTGTTTCATTATGATTAAATATATGTAACAAATTTATAGTTTTATCTTTTATGATTTTAATCAGGGCAGAGATTTTTGAGTATGACTTCTAAAGCATTGGTAGCAACAGCAGAAGTGGATTATATGAAGATAAAAAGTTTGTAATCTTTGAAGGAAATACTCCAAACAGTAAAGAGAAAACTACAGAATAGGATAAAATATTTTCAAATTTTATATCCAAGGAGGGTTAATACACTAAATACATGAAGAAGTTAAAAAATAGTAGGAAATAGTAAGAAAACAATAGTAAGAAAACAGATCATCTGATTAAAAACTGGGAAAAGCCCTGCATTAACATTTCTCAAAAGAAGATCTACAGATGCCCAGCAGGTCCTAAAAGGATTGGTCAACATCTCTACTTATTAGCATCAAGACCGCATGAGCTACCATGTTCCTCCATTTTTTCACAATGACTGTTATAAAAAAGAAGAAAGGTGAGTGTAGGCAAGGTGTTGTAGTAAAGGGTGCAAGGGCTCGTGGGGTGTACATTAGTGTAGCCCTGAGAGTGTCAGTGAGTATGGTATGGAAATCAATATGGAGACTCATTCAAAAAGTAAAAATAGAACTTCACATGATCCTACAATCCAATGACTAGGTATGTATCCAGAGGAAATGAGACCTGCATGTGTAAAGATACCTGTCCTCCCTTGTTTATTGCAGCACCATTCAGAGCAGTCAATACTTGGAGGCAACCTAAGTGAACATCAGTGGATGAATAAAGAAAATGAAGTGTACAGACACGTGGAATGCTATCCAGGCACGACAAAGGAAACCCTGTCATTGATTACAACACATATGAACCTGGAGGATGTGAGATTAAGTGAAATAATCCAGGCACAGAAAATCAATACCACGTGATTTCACACATATGTGCAATCTAAAAATGTTGATCTCACAGAATTAAAGAGCAGATAGGTGATTCATCATCTGGGATGATTGAGGGAGGTGTTGGGGAAATGTTGGTCAAATGAGAATGTTCCATTTAATGAGGTTGAGGTCATTCAAGAAATATAAATTATAGTCTGTTGACTGTAATTAGTGATGATAAATTGTATTTTGGAAAGACCAAGTGGATGTTAGTGTTCTCTCCACAATAATAAGTATTTGAGATAATACAGAGATAATTGGTGAGATCTCACCATTCTACAGAATATATGTGTTTCAAAACATGTTGCACATGATAAATACACACAATTTTATCTGCCAGTTTTAAAAATGAATTTGAAAAATAAAAAAAATAGGAAAAAAATTGAAAGAAAGGTCTTTTCTTCTCTTACATTGTGGACACCAAAAGATCATGAAATATCAAAGATTCTTCAACAGGGACACACCAAAGACAGATGCTCCTGGGATGTTTTCCTTGCAGAAATCAATTTTTTCTTATGAGAGACCTTAGGACAAAGGAAAAAGTATTTCTCCTTAGAGGAACTAAATTCATCTCCCACTATCAATGCCTACATAGACACAAAATTAACTAAAAATTTTCCATAATGCTATGTCCCTCCTACCTCAAGGAAGCTGCAATATTTGTAGAATGGAAAGAAGAGAAGATAATTTATATAATAAGCACCTCTGAGAATTCAACACTTGAGATGCTAGAAACTTTAAATAGGCTCTGGTGAACCTCATCTGTATTTTTCTGACCTAGCCTCCAGGTACACAAGTGGACTTCCCGTGGACAGATTCTGGAGAAGAGAAAGCTTCTGTGTCAGTCATCAGAGAGAGTCAGTGTGCCCCTGTGAAGCTGGTGGAGCAAGGAGGGAAAGAGGAAAGAACATGGGTACTATCTTTGCTCTAGAGTAATAATACTGGGAAGCTCACTTATTTCTTCAGTCTGTGAAGGGGGATCCCTGTTCTTTGAAGAAACACAGTGCCCACTGAGAACAGCATTACCAGGTCTTGTTCTAACTCCTTCTCTCACACTTTGGAAGCTAGAGCTTCTCTCCAATAAGAGTTATTTCCTGGAGAGTCTCCAACTCTTCCCCACTGTTCCTATAAGCTGTTGGCTACTGTCACGTTTCCTACATGCAATGGTTTATTCAATAAGCACACTCCAAAAGTTTGTTACACATAAGATATTGTAAATTGTGTTCCAAGTTTCATTTTATTTTTCTATTATGTACCCTAACTACTTTTAATGGCAATTTTGACTTACAGATAGTTCTTATTAGTTCTATATTTTTTCAGGAATCATCTCACCTTAATGTCCCCAAGGGCATCTACCCATACTGTAATTACATCTTTTTAAAATTTTTATTGGGGAAGAAAATTATACATAATACTAGGATTTATTTTTACATTCCCACACATGCAGAAAATGTAATTTGATGTTCAATTCCTCCCTTTCTCTATCCTCCTCCATCCCACTCATCCCCTTCCTCTACCCTAGTGTACTCACTTCTCTTTTCATGAGATCTTTTCCCAACTTTTCTCTCTGGCTTCCACATATGAGAGAAAACATATGACCTTTGGGTTGCTTACCATGATGCTCTCCCATATATCCATACTCCTGCAAATGACATTATTATTTCTGATGTTGAACACTCACTTGAGTTGCCTTTCTAATACTACCAGTCCCTTAAAATATTCAGGGGAGTGTCAAATGATTGAAGTTGGAGCAGACTCCCTTGGCATTTTCAAGAATTTAATAGTAATATTCTAGTGCTTTCATATAACATCTCCCGTTGGCTGTGGTTTGAAAACAGCCCTTTTCATTGCTTTGGAAATTGCCTTTGCTTTCCTTGGTTACCCACATCTTCTAGTCATTGCACTTCACCATGGTAACTGCTGTTAAAGTTTCTCGAGTACAGCTCTCTGTGGTGATTATGGTTATTGTTTTATCTCCACTGACCTATTTTTGTGATCAATTACATTTACAAACACTGTTACATTAAACTGGTGTTGATTTCCAGAGCTGGCATGAATTGTCAATAATATATTGTTCTGTTTTATTTTGTGGTAATGCTGGAGATTGAACCCAGGGCTTTGAGCATGCTTGCACCCCTCTGTCATCCCACTGAACCATTTTCCCAATAATTAAAATAGATAGAAATGCATCCTGTTTAATTTTGCTACTCTGTTTTTTAAATTTATGATCAGAAATGTGAAGTTAGAAAAGTCCTTTGAGATGAGGCTGAGAGCTCAGTCCTGTGGTTATTGAACTTCCAACATTTGTATTGGTGCAACCTTGGAGTCCTTGGAAAGGCAAATGGTGAGAAAAGCTGTCACAATTTCAGGGTCACAAATGAGTATAAATTTATCAGGTTAACAGTGGCATCAGGAAGAACACAGGAGGGTCTGCTGTGGACCTTACCCTTCCCCCTACCCCTCATCCCTGTTGTCCATCACACTGGCCTCAAATCCCTCCTACCCCAGCTCAGCAGCTGATGGGCAGCTGTACACTCTCTTCTCTCAACCTAGAATGTGTTTTCTTTACTTGCTTTCTCTCTGAGCCCACACAATCCTATTGCAAAGAAGAATCTTCTGTCTACTTCCCATCATAAATTGGTTCTCGGTGCTGTTTTTGTCTTTAATTATTCCCATTCTGCTGACCATTTTTTTTTACTATGGAAAATGTGAATGTTTTCAACACTTACATATATCTTCAAGATTTTAGGTAGTTTCAGATAGAGAAATGTTGAATAATTGAAATCTAGTTCATCAAATTTATTCCACAATTAACTGAAGCTTTTAACACAATACATGCCAATTAGCCAAGTGAACACAGGAGCACACACAATCACACACTCCTGCATGCATTCTAATGGATGTGCCTTTGTTTTCTCCACTTATCTGTGTAGTCCCCATGTTTTTCCTCTTCTTGGAAGAATTCACCATGCAGCCATCATTGTCTGAAGGAAGGAGCCAGAGGATCTTCACTAACTAGAAATGTTCTGTGGAGCTCAAAAGAGGTAAGAAACCTGCTGTATTTATACTGATCAAAACTCTGGCTTTGAGGGCTGCTACAGTTTAAGAAGAATATTTATTGATAGATTATAGCCATGCAGACATCTTTATTGTGATGTACAAAGTGAAAGCTCACATTTATGACATGCCTTTTGTATGCCCCAGGAACTGTAGCAGAAAAGTTACAATCTTCATCTCATTGAATTTCCCTCTTCAATTATACCATTCAGTGAACATTTTCAATCCCTAGTGGAGAGGCGAGATAATTTCGGCTAAGAGAGTTTAAATAAATTTCTCAAGATCACACACATTATAAGCAGGTAGACCAAACTCTTTTCTAGGTTGTTTGATTAAAAAAGTCAATATCTAACTCTTCTGTACCTTGTGGGGAGTTAAATGTCCAAAGTATTTATTCTAGATTTTATAGGAGGATTTTAATGAGATTTTAATCAGCAATAATTATACAAGTCATGACTATGACATTTTGAAAATCTATTGTTCATAAAGACATTTTAAAATTCCACAACCAAAGAAGTAAAGACAATCATATTTTTTTAAGTTGATAATTAGGGCACTGAGAACTAATGCACGTTCCTAGAAAGTATCAAGTCATGGAATAAAAGTGGATAGGAAAGTCCACTCTCAATAAATATCATAGGATTTATAGAATGAGAAGTATGGGGATAATCAAGGTAATGGTGAGAAATGTCCTGACTTATTTGGATGTGTCATATCAAGAAAGAAATTACTTATGTTGATTAATTCAAATAGGAGTTGATGATGAAAGAAATTAAAGAAAGACTGAACAAATATAACACTTAAAAGAAATTGGCTATCACTTCTCTGGGTGATTTGCAGTCTTGGGCAGGACTCAGCAGAGAGTGAAGGACTTCAATTCCATGGTAAGATTGTAAAGTGGTAACTCCCTCATTTGCCAGTTGCCTGGTGTTTGAAAACTGCTTTTGTCTTTTACCCAGAAGACACTCAATGGAAGAAGACAACCACACGGTCATATCCCAATTCCTTCTTCTTGGCCTCTCAGAGGACCGAGATCTACAGCCCATCCTCTTTGGACTGTTCCTGTCCATGTACCTGGTCACAGTGCTTGGGAACCTGCTCATCATCCTGGCTGTCAGTTCTGAGTCCCACCTCCACACCCCCATGTACTTCTTCCTCGCCAACCTGTCCTTTGTAGACATCTGTTTCACCTCTACCATGGTCCCCAAGATGCTGGTGAACATCCATTCACAGAGCAAAGGCATCTCCTACATAGACTGTTTCACTCAAGTGTACTTTTCTATGTTTTTTGCTGGAATAGATGATTTCCTTCTGACTGTGATGGCCTTTGACCGCTTTGTGGCCATCTGCCACCCCCTGAACTACACAGTCATCATGAATCCTCAGCTCTGTGTCCTGCTGGTTCTGATGTCTTGGATCATCATGTTCTGTTTCTCCCTGATTCATGTTGTACTGCTGAAGCAACTGACCTTCTCCATAGTCACTGAAATCCCACATTTCTTCTGTGAGGTGGCTCAGCTTTACAAGGTTTCCAGCTCTGATACCCTCATCAGTATCATCATTATGTATGTTTCAACTGCCCTGGTGGTTGTGTTTCCTGTCACTGGGATCCTCTACTCCTACTCTCAGATTGTCTCCACCTTAATGAGGATGTCCTCTGTGAACAAGTATAAAGCATTTTCCACCTGTGGGTCCCACCTCTGTGTGGTCTCCTTGTTCTATGGAACAGCACTTGGGGTTTACCTCAGTTCTGCTGTGACCCGTTCTCCACAGGGAAGCACAATTGCCTCAGTGATGTACACTGTGGTCACCCCCATGCTGAACCCCTTCATCTACAGCCTGAGGAACAAGGATGTGAAGGGGGCCCTGGGGAGACTCCTCAGCAGAGATGGATCACTCACCTCAGAACTAAGGGGATGTTGTCTGCCCCTATGTCAAATGATGTGAATTTCAGTGTCCTCCCCAAAACACATTTTATTATCCCCCTAAATTTGGAAAGAATTTTGTGTATATGGTATTCTATTTGTTTCCTGTTAAACAACTTCTTTGTAATCACTTTAAATATTTCTTCTGTATACATGGTCCTTAATGTTCAGTTTTGGTCAGTTTTCTTACAGGCATTCCTCATTTTCTAACTTAATTTTAAATTTTTTTTCAGTATTATGTATTGAACCTAGGGTCCCTTTAACACTGAGCTATATCCCCAAGTCCTTTGTCTGATAAAATTTTGAGAGAGTGTCCTGCTAGTTATCATAGGTGTCCTCAAACTTGCAATCATCCTGCCTCAGCCTCCCTAGTGACTGGGATTGCAGGTGTGTGTCTCTATGCCCAGCCCTATCTTGATATTTCAAGCAGTTAGCATATCTTGCTCTGACACAGCTTCCTCCTAAATTGTGCTCTTACTGATTTTAATGTTCTAACCACAAAGAAATGATGTATATTTGACATGATGTATATGGTAATTACCTTGATTTGATGTTTCTGCAACAAGTACTACTTGTATCAAAACATCCATCAAATTTAGCCCATAAATATATACAATTTTGTGTCAATTAAAAATAAAGATAGCTTAAAAATTACCCTCTTAAGTGTTAATATTGTTCACTTTAACTTCTGTTCTTGTTTTCCTTGAAAAGATTGGAATGAAAATCATACCACATCAAGGCAAATTGCTTCCCATATGAAAATTGTGCTTGATTCTTTCAGACATATAAATTCATTTAATCTTCAAAATATCTGAGATACTTTCTCACATTTGCCCCATTTCTCAGAAGAAGAGACCATGAGATTAAGATTGATTATAACCTTGCAAAGTGACACTGAGCTTATGTTTCTAACTTAGCATCCTTACTTGGTTTGATTGGATTTTTGACATAACATCTGGAGTATACCTGGACAGTGGTTTGGCCATTTGATTCATGTGATAGCCAAGAAGAAATCTCAGATATGGGATATGACCATTGTGACTCCTGATGTTTTCTTTCTTTCCTTCTTTCTTCCTTCTTTCTTGTTTTCTGTCTTTCCTCCCTCATTCTCTCATCTCTTCTTTTCTACTGTTTCCCTTGTTAATGTTAATTTGATCCTTTCCTCTTATGGCTGAGTAATATTCTACTGTATGTATACACAGAGTTGCTCGTCCTACATCCATTGGTGTCCATTTGGGTAATGTGCACTTTTTAGGTATTTTGAATAATGCTGCTATCAGTCTGCATGTACATTTATTTGTTCAAGCACTTTTCATTCCTTTGGGGAACATTCCTAGAAGCCAGACTATGGGATCATGTGGTAATTGCATGTTTTTTTGTGTGTATTTTTTTCTTGTGAATATCAATACTTCTTTGGTATAAAGAGGGAAGCTGGAAAATGCACCTCACATTGTGGAAAGTCCCCCCAACCCCCCACCCTGAGCTAATCTCTTCAAACTCAAATACTTAAAAATTGTAGCATTAAAATGAAAACACAGAAAAAGAACACCAGATGAAGAAGCCAGCTTGGGCCACTAGTGTCAATGGGTGAGGACAACTAAGGTGCTGAACAGGAGTTTCTGTTTCTGCTTTTCCCTTTTCTTCCCTCCTTACTCCTCAAAGAGGGGATCTGAAGTAGCTGGTGTGTCCAGTTTCATGAAGGCTGCTTCCATAGCTTGGCTGAAGGAATTTTGGAACCTGGGTGCAGGAACATGGTCAGAGTTATCACTCCCTCCATCACTGTCTGCAGAGGCAGGAGGAATTAAGCTGCTCTCATCTTTCTTGGGAGTAGTTTTGGGCCACACGTCTGCTTTCCCTGTTCCAACTCTCAGCATCTGGGCAAAGGAAGGAAAGGGAGTGTCTTCTTCCAGACTCCCAACACAAGATGAAGGACTTTCCTGACCAACCAAAAGTGGAGGACAGAGGGATCAGCAGAAAGTCTGCATGGGAGTCTGGACTTCTGCCAAGAGGGGAAAGGGGCAGGGTCCAGGACCCTGGATGCTGGTAGGACCCAAAGCAGAATCAGAGGATCAGGTAAAGTAATTGAAGGCAGGAAACTGCTGTAGATTCTCTAGAGGGATGTAGAGTGTGCCAGGCCAGCTCAGGCTCAGGTAAGACCTGTGGAGTCAGGACCCAGACCCTGGGAGTTGGGTAGTAGCAGACTTATGGTGAGCAGCCTGCAAACTCATTTATTATAGGAAAAACCATACATTTTATAGACTTTTAACCCAATCACAATGTGCCATGGGGCATCAGACCACCAGGCCCCTATACAGGTTCCCTTGGTAACAGTAGATAAATTTGGGGGCAGTTGTTTACTTTCCTAAGTGGTCAGAGTGGAATGCTTCTCTCTGCAAGTTTACACACTTGAGACATTAACTGCTGGGAGCCAAGAACTAGGATTTCTCCCAACATTCCCCCCATTTTTATTAATTTGGACAAGGGATTCCTTCAGGAGGACCTGATTGACCTGAACCTTCATGAGTCTCTTGTTGAAAATGGACCACAATCATTTAAGAACTTCAAGAATTATAAGGAAAGAATATACAGGCTAGTCCTAACATTACCAGATTCGTAGGATTCAGCATGTTTTTTAGCTTTGACCATATTCATTGTATTGTAGTTGTATCAAATTGATTAACCCTGATTTTTGTCATGCTTGTGATTTCCTGTTCAATGAGGTGTGTTACATTGAGAAATTTTTGTGACCATTTAGCCTTTAGTTGTTGCGCAAGTAAATCTCCAGCATGTGTAAGGTTACAAACAGTAACATCTGGTATACAAACAGATGAAGGCTGAGCAATAATGGAACACTGGAAAGTTTTTGTTTTCATTAAATAATGTATTTGCTATTGTTGAATGTCTACTTGGGCTTGTAAATTGTGTATGCCATCAAAGGTAAGCATGGCTAATGATGTAAGCCATAGAACAAATCAGAGGAGGAGTGTATAGTTTGTTGAAGGGCAGCAGCAGTGGATCCAGACTGGATTAAGGTAGCAGGGGAGGCAACTGTAGCCATAGTGGAAGCAATGAAGGCAGCAGCTATGGCAGCAGAGATTCCAAAATCTCATCATCTGCGGGATTCAGATAATGGTCATGACGAGATTGATTCTGTTAATGTGGTAGGGAACATTAGATCTGTGTCAGTAAACATCGTATACACTTCATATCCCATGATATGAAGTGGGATATTAATATCCAGATGGTTAGCAAGAGCACAGCTTAATTGTGTGCAGTTAATCATGCCACCTGCAAGGGTGGTCAAATTGAAGTTTGAAACTTGAATAACATAAAATGGAGGATGTACCAGCATTTTATCTTGCTGGTGGTAATGGCCTTTATCTCTATGTACAGTTGCATTCAGGAATTTCAGAAGAGAAAGGTCTGTGCAAGTGTACTTATTGTGTTATGGGGCGCAACTTAAGAACAGACCGATCACCACTGAGAAGTCCAAATTTGAGAGCCTTTATTAAACTGGCCAACTGACTGTCTCATACAATGCCCCAAAAATGGCTACAGGGAGAACAGTCCTGACCACAGGGTTGTAGGGGTTCTTATACCAAAAATCACATCAATTATAAGTGTCTGTTGCTATGATTCAAAATTACACATTAACAACATGAGATCATCGACAGAGGGGAAAGTGGGTCAAATGACCCTTACCCAGGTACAAACTAAAGAATGGTTGCTAACATGCACACAATCATTCTTCACATGGTACATTATTTAGGAGGAATAGGAATCAAAAGAGAGCAATTTTTCTTTACATAGGAATTTTCATTCTGTATTGTTAAACATGTCACACTAAGTAACTGATGATGGGTACAGAGGCAGAGTGTTCCCATGGGAGAAGCTTATTACCTACATAACATGGAGTCTCAAAGCAAATGGAGTGTTTAGTCATTTCCCTTAGAATCTGGCCTATAACATTCTCATGGAGCCAGATCTGTCAGCCTATCACAGTTGCATAGTTTTTTAATGCCAAAGGGGTTACTAGCACTATCAGCCTCGAAGTGAAATACTGTGGCTGCAGATGAATCATTGAATGACAGATGCAACATGATAAGTCAGTGTTCGATTAATTCCAGTCATGTAGGGTCCATGGCATAGAACATGAGACAGATGGTAATTAAATATGTTAGGTCTAGAGAAATCAGGAAAGGTACATTGGGAATTGTGGGGCTTCATCATGTCATTGGGGTCATCTGGATAAAGATCTGTCTCCTCCATGTTGTCTAATGGTTCCTGAAAGTAAATGGGATTAGCCAATGTAGGACACCCAAGGCCTGATTTGTTGGCCTTTTGGTGACTTAAGTTGCGCACCTTCCATCTTTCTAGGGATTCTATGTCATTCAGGAGGCAAAGGATGTTATTAGTCCAGCAATAATGTAGAAAGTTGCCTCCATTACTTGGATAATTGAATTGGATGTGATCTTCAGTGTGAAGTCATGCATTTTTAAAAGTTGTGTTTATAAGCAAGAAAGTTACAGAATTCTTTATATCAATGCTGATGTTAATGGGTGACTTTTTGGGGCATTTGGCACAGTGGAAAACCTAGGAAATTAAGGAGCCTGATTATGAACAATATGAAGTAAGGGGTGTTGATGAACAAGTGTCCAAAGGTTGGGGGGAGAACTTACCTGTGTGGTACTTACCTGAGAGTTAGCAGTTATATTAGCACATGTAAGAATACGGTCCCTGGATGGTGACATCTCCATGGCTTGGGTGACTAATGCCTTTATGTTACCCATGTTATCTTGTGGGCTCTCTGATGTGGGGGCCATCGGCATCATTGCTTGTCCGATAGGCTCAATCTTTGGAATTTGGCTAGTGGTGGCTGGCTTGACATTTCTGGCTGGTATCCAAATGGGGTTAGGAGTGGACTCTGGGAAAACACAAGCAAACCCTCGTCTCCGGGTGATAAGAGGGTGTGGCCTTGTCATGCACCTGCAGGTGGGTCTTTCCAGTGTACTTGGAGTAAGGGGGTCAGAGAAGGAAAGGAGCCCCAGTGTTTATATGTGGGGCTCACTCCATTGCTATCAAATGTGAGAAAACTAAATGTAAATAGAACATGTGTGAGTGTGAGGTTAGGGTCCAGGTATACATGAATGTTCTTTTGTTTTTGCAATATTTCCTTTAATGTACGATTGGTCCTTTCAATATTCCTTGCTCTTGTGGGTTATATGGAATGCCATTTGTGTGGGAGATACCCCATGATGTTAAGAACTGTTGGAAGCCTGAAGAAGTGTAGGCAGGCCCATTTTTATTTATTTATTCCTTTTAGAACAAATACTGTCACTTTTATTTAAAAGATTAAAATAGGAGCATTCACAGGGTTATATTTCAGTTTTCCACCAATGCTCAAAAGTTTGCCTCAGAAAATAAACAAATTCAGATTCTAGAATACATCAGTGTGTATTTACATCTACATATGAATGTATAGGCATAAATATATATAAATTTTTTAAAATTTATTTTTATTACAAACAAATGGGATACATGTTGTTTCTGTTTGTTCATGAAGTAAAGGCATACCATTTGTATCATCATACAATTACAAAGCGTAATGGTGTTTGATTAATTCTCCTATTTTTTCTTCCCCCTCATCCCTCCTACCACTCTTTTCCCTCTATACTGTCCCTCCTTCCTCCATTCTTGCCCCCCTCCAACCCCCCATTATGTGTCATCATCCGCTTATCAGTGAGATCATTCATCCTTTGGTTTTTGAGATTGGCTCATCTCACTTAGCATGATATTCTCCAATTTCATCCATTTGCCTGCAAATGCCATAATTTTATTCTTCTTTATGGTTGAGTAATATTACATCATATATATATATCTTTATCCATTCATCAATTGAAGGGCATCTAGGTTGGTTCCACAATCTGGCTATTGTGAATTGAGCAGCTATGAACATTGATGTGGCTGTATCATTGTAGAATGCTGATTTTAAGTCCTTTGGGTATAAGTCAAGGAGTTGGATAGCTGGGTCAAATGGTGTTTCCGTTCCAAGATTTCTGAGTAATCTCCACACTGCTTTCCAGAGTGGCTGCACTAATTTGCAACCCCAACAGCAATGTATGTACCTTTTTCCCCATATCCTCTCCAACAACTATTGTTGCTTGTATTCTTGATAATCACCATTCTAACTGGGGTGAGATGGAATCTTAGGGTAGTTTTGATTTGCATTTCTCTTATTACTAGAGATGTTGAACATTTTTTCATATATCTGTTGATTGCTTCTAGATCTTCTGTGAAGTGTCTGTTCATTTCCTTAGCCCATTTGTTGATTGGATTATTTGTATTTTTGGTGTAGAGTTTTTGGAAATTAGTGCTACATCTGAATTATGAGTGGCAAAGAATTTTTCCCACTCTGTAGGTTTTCTCTTCGCATTGCTGATAGTTTCCTTTGCTGAGAGAAAGCTTTTTAGTTTGGATCTATCCCAGTTATTGATTCTTGCTTTTATTTCTTGTGCTATGGGAGTCCTGTTAAGGAAGTCTAATCCTAGGCTAACAAGATGAAGATTTATACCTACTTTTTCTTCTATAAGATAAAGGGTCTCTGGTCTGATTCCAAGGTCCTTGTTTCATTTTGAGTTGATTTTTGTGCAGGGTGAGAGGGATTTAGTTTCATTCTGCTGCATATGGATTTCCAGTTTTCCCAGCACCATTTGTTGAAGAGGCTATCTTTTCTCCATTGCATGGTTTTGGCACCTTTGTCTAGTATGAGAAAATTGTATTTATTTGGTTTTGTGTCCATGTTCTCTATTCTGTACCATTGATCTACCTGTCTATTTTGGTACCAATACCATGCTGTTTTTGTTAAAATTGCTTTGCAGTATAGTTGAAGTTCTGGTATTGTGATATCCTCTGCTTTACTCTTTTTGCTAAGGATTGCTTTAGCTATTCTGGGTTTCTTATTCTTCCAGATGAATTTCATGATTGTTTGCTCCATTTCTATGAGGAAAGTCATTGGGAATTTAATTGGAATTGCACTGAATCTGTATAGCACTTTTGGTAGTATGGCCATTTTGACAATATTAATTCTGCCTATCCAAGAACATGGAAGATCTTTACATCTTCTACGGTCTTACTCGATTTCTTCCTTCAATGTTTTGTAGTTTTCATTGAAGAGTTCTTTTACCTCTTTGATTAGAATGATTCCCAAGTTTTTTTTTTTTTTTGAGGGTGTTGCAAATGGAGTTGTTTTCCTCATTTTCCTTTCAGATGTTTCATCGCTTGTGTATAAAAATGCTTTAGATTTAAGCGTGTTGAGTTTATAGCCTACTATTTTGTTGAATTCATTGATGTTGTCTAGAAGTTTTCTGGCAGAGTTTTTTGGATCCTCTTAATAGAGAATCATGTCATCAGCAAATTGTGCCAGCGTAAGTTCCTCTTTTCCTATTCCTATCCCTTTAATTTCTTTAGTCTGTTTAATTGCTCTGGCTAGTATTTCAAGAACGATGTTGAATAGAAGTCGTAAAAGTGGTCATCCCTGTCTTGTTCCATTTTTAAAGGGAATATTTTCAGTTTTTCTCCATTTAGAATGATGTTGGCCATGGGCTTAGCATAAATAGCCTTTACAATGTTCAGCTATGTTCCTACTATCCCTATTTTTTCTAGTGTTTTGAACATGAAGGGGTGTTGTATTTGGTCAAATGCTTTTTCTACATCAATTGAAATAACCATATGATTCTTATCCTTGAGAATCTATTGACATGATGGATTACATTTATTGATTTATGAATGTTAAACCATCCTTGCATTCCAGGGATGAACTCCACTTGATTGTGGTGCACAATTTTCTTAATATGTTTTTGGATATGGTTTGCTGTTGAGGGCCATCTTGGACAAGATGGTGCCTGCCAATGAGCCAAAGGGCACTGGGTACCAAAATAAGAAGTACCCATAAAGGTTGCTTGCCTACTAGTTCCTTGGAGACTTATGACGTGTTGACGCCAGGCTCAAGGATTGGCTATCTAATATCATGTCACGCGTGGACAGCTCGTGATTCATATAGTGCTATGCAGACATTCCTCTGCATGCTCTCCTGCGTGAGAGAAAGCTTTGCTATAATTGGCTGATAAGCTAGGAGTCTGGGGGAGGAGAGAGGGAAGGGAAGAAGGGAGATAGGAGCAGAACAAAGGAGGCAGAAAAACAGGGAGAATGCAATAAATCTGGTCAACTAAAGATTGGTGGTGTCTCCATTCTCCACACCGGTTCTGCTGGATGGAACAAGTGGTGGCCCGGACGGGTATCTTCTTCCTCCTTCTGTGTCCTCCCATGTAAGTAACTTAAGGTAAGCTATAGGAAAACTAAGTAACTTAAGGTAAGCTATAGGAAAACTAAGTAACTTTAGGTAAGCTATAGGAAAACTGCAGCATAACCCCGGTAATGGGAGGCCACATAACCCCAGTGAAGGGAGTCAGTATCACCCTGGTAAAGGGAGGCCACATAATAACCCCGGTAAAGGGAGTCTGCATAACCCCGGTAATGGGAGGCCACATAACCCCAGTGAAGGGAGTCAGTATCACCCCAGTAAAGGGAGGCCACATAATAACCCCGGTGATGGGAGTCTGCATAACCCCGGTAAAGGGAGGCCACATAACCACAGTGAAGGGAGTCTGCATAGCCCTGGTAAAGGTAGGTCTCGTAACTCCAGGATGGGGTCAAAAGTGTCTAGAAATCAAATGATAGGAATCATACAAGATGTACTTAAGGCTAATGGAACTGCCATAAAACAATCTACTATAACAGCATATGTAACTACACTGGCCAAGGTTAGTCCTTGGTTTTTGGAAGAGGGAGTCCTTAATATTCCACAATGGGAACATGATAAAGAGGATCTTATTAAAGCAGAAAAGCAATCCTCATTACCTAGAGGTACTTTTCCCATGTGGCAACTCATTAAGAAATGTCTAACATCTAAAAAAAAGTAAAATAATAACTTTAGTTAAAAAAGGAAATATGTGTCTGGAAGAGATAAAGAAACAACTAAGTGTAACTTCTCCTGAAGAGGAAGAAGAGGAGGAGGGGCTTACTGGGGAGGAATTAGAAAGAGCATCAAGGACACAGTCTCTCCCATCAGTTATATCGGGAAGGAATACCAATCCCTTCCTGGAGGCAGCTGCTCCCCCTCAAGCAGCCTACCCCCTATATCCTACAAAGTATCCTTGGGAGGAGTAATCTCATGCTATAAATCAGATGGGTTTTTCACTGTGGGGAGAAGAAACCCCCCTTAAGGAAACCTCAGCAGTCTCACAATTCTTCCCTGTACTAGAGGACCAAAATAGACAAAGATTCCACCAACCTCTGGATTTCAAAACAGTAAAAAATTTTAAGGAGGCAGTGGCTACGTACGGTCCACAGGCCCCATTTACAATTAGTATGTTGGAATCAGTATCGGGGCTGAATCTAGTGCCGGAAGATTGGAAAAGGCTATGTAAAGCTGTGCTATCAGGGGGGCAGTACTTAGTGTGGAAAACTGCATGGCAGGAAGCCTCATTAGAAATGGCATGACATAATGCTGCTGCAGGCTTTCCCCAAAGAAATGTAGAAATGCTAACAGGAGAAGGAAACTATGAAGGTATTCAACAGCAGATTATTTACGATCCTGGGGTGTATGCACAAATTGCTGCTGCTGCCACTAAAGCCTGGAAGTTAATTCAAGGGTCAGGAGATTTACAGGGGCAGTTGTCTAAGGTGATTCAGGGGAGTAACGAACCATTTGCAGATTTTGTTGATAGACTAATCCAAATGGCTGCTAGAGTGTTTGGGGATTCAGAACAAGTTATGACCTTAATAAAACAATTAGCTTATGAGCAAACAAATAGATGGTGTAAAGAAGCTATAAGACCATGGAAAAATAAAGATTTAAGTACATATATAAAGGTCTGCAGGGACTAAGGGGCTGGGTTTTCTGGAGGGGCCACTGAACCATTAAAGATAACATGGAAATCCAATAATCCTATCTGGGTCCCCCAGTGGCCCCTTTCTAAAGAAAAAATAGAGGTGACTCAGGAAATAGTTAATAAACAATTGAAGGAAAATCATATCATTCCTTCCACTTCCCCTTGGTATACACCCATTTTGTCATAAAAAAAAAAAAAGTCTGAGAAATGGCGACTCTTGCAAGATCTGAGAGCCATAAATTCCAGTATGCAGATTATGGGCCCAGTGTAACTGGGTCTCCGCTCAGTTAACTGCTGTTCCAAAATATTGTCATATCATTCTCTATAGACATAAAAGATTGTTTCTTTTCCGTTCCTGTGCATCCCGAGGATGGCCCTCGATTTGCCTTTTCCATTCCATCTTTGAATAATGAAGGACCTAATACTAGATACCAATGGGTGGTCTTTCCCCAGGGAATGGCAAATAGTCCCACTATGTGTCAAATATATGTTGGTCAGGCTATATCACAGATTAGACAAAATTGTAAAGGACTTTCTTGTCTCCATTATATGGATGATATTCTTTTGGCTCATAAGGAACAGGAGACCTTATTAGGGGTATTTGATGATATTATCAAAACCCTAAAAAAAAAAATGAGGATTACATGTGGCCCCAGAAAAGGTGCAAACCCGCAGCCCTATGACCTTTTTAGGACATCAAATATTAGATAACTATGTTAGGCCACAAAAAATTAAATTAGCCACAGGAAAGCTTAAGACTCTAAATGATTTCCAAAAATTATTAGGTGATATAAATTGGGTAAGACCAAATTTGGGAATCACCACTGGTCAACTTAGGCCTCTGTTTGATATTCTCCATGGATATTCAGACCCTACATCCCCCAGAATTTTAACTCTTGAAGATAGAAAAGCCTTAAGTTTAGTAAAATAAGCTTTAGAAAATGCTCATAGTGATAGAGTTGATCTATCCTTGCCTTTTAGCCTCATAGTGTTAGATTCTGAATATACTCCTACAGGTCTGGTGTGGCAAACTGGACCCCTGATATGGATCCATTTGTCAGTATCCCCCAAATATGTTGTTTCCCCATATCCTGTGATGGTAGCAAATCTAGTTACATTAGGACTTAAGACAGACCTTCGAGTTTTTGGAGTTCATCCTCAGACAGTTATTGTCCCATTCTCAGCAAAAGAGATTGAAATACTAGTTAACAGTAATGAAGATTGGGAATTTATTGTTCCACCATGGCCACCTTTGATAAACACTTGCCAAGTTCACCTATTGTCAGCTTCTTCAAAAAACATCCTGTTATTTTCCCTCAGGTTGTTAAGGCTCAACCTATCCCAGCAGCAAATACAATCTTTACAGATGACTCCTCCTCCGGCACAGCTAAAGTAGTTTCTGACACAGTACAGATTATTATTACTTCTCAAAAGTCTGCTCAAGAAAACTGAACTAGAAGCAATTGTATCTACCTTACAACAATGCTTTCTTCAAGCATAAACTCTTCTTGGGCTTGCAAAGAACCTTTATATAGAGGCCATATCAGAGCACATTCAGGCTTACCTGGGCCTTTAGCTCAAGGAAATCCTACTGCAGACTCAGCTACTCGAGATCCTCATGCATTTAACATTGTACAAAAATCAATTAATTTCCATAAAGATTTTCATGTCAATGCTACTATTCTCAAAGTAAAATATAACATTACAGAAGAGCAAGCCAGAAATATAGTAAAACAGTGTCCTGCCTGTGTGCCTTATTTATCTGTTCCTCATTTTGGAGTCAATCCTAGAGGACTCCTTCCAAATCATCTATGGCAGATGGATGTCACCCATATCCCTGAATTTGGTACTTTAAGATTTGTACTTGTAACTGTAGATACCTACTCAGGATATATATTTGCTACCACCCATACAGGGGAAAAGACAAAAGATGTAATCAGTCATTGCCTTCAAGCCTTTGCTGCTATGGGAAGGCCAAAATTATTTAAAACAGATAATGGGCCTGCATATACTTCTTCTTCATTTCAACAGATTTGCTCAAAGTTTAATATCTATCATTCTACAGGATTGCCCTACAATCCACAAGGACAAGCTATTGTGGAAAGGGCTAATCAAACATTTGAAAGTCTGCTTAACTAAACAAAAACGGGGAATAGGGGCATTAGCCCCTCCCAAGAACAGACTTAGCCTTGCTTTATTCATCCTCAACTTTTTAACTTTGGATGCTATGGGCTGTACTGCGGCTGATAGACATTTTAGTGAAAAGTCTGGTGGCCATCCACAAGCAATGTGGAAAGACATCTTGACTGGGTCCTGGAAAGGACCTGACCCAATATTAATTTGGAGGAGAGGATCTGTTTGTTTTTTCCTCAGGACCAACAACAACCTATCTGTGTCCCGGGCACTTGGTAAGAACTATTCATAAGAAAGAAAATGGCACCGAAACACAAAATGATGGTGATGGTGGTAAGCCTGCTGTTGTTAGCTCTTCTTAAAACTTTTGGGAATATGGCACACAAATTTTCCCTCAATTATTTCCTACTACAGAACTTCTAGGTATTCCTTACCTACCAGCTGGTTCCACTGTATAGTCAGTTATTACTAGTCTAAACGTCAAGTTAAGAGGTAGTCTTTGCTTCCTCTGGTTAGCCACCTCAGAAACCACCATAATACAGGGAGGCAATCTCTCTCTCATTCAATAAAAGTACAGTCTAAAGCAAACCTATATAAAGGGAAGTAATATACCTGTTTATAGTTATACAGGGTGCGAGGCCAATTACTCTTCCTTTTATCAGGTTTTCCCCCCTACTCCCGTATGTGTCACGTCTCCGTTTGTGTTCATTCTAAGAGTTCTAAGTTTGATATTAACATTACTAATAACAATGATAATGATACTGAGGTCCTTAACTGTGTTATGTGTTAAGAGTGTTATGTGTTATGTGTTAAGAGTGTTATGTGTCTAGTTGTTGGGATGCTTCAATATTTCCTCTGGCTGTGATTGTTGGGATTCCAAAATTCATTCCAGTCCCATTGACCTTAATACATAGTGAGTGGAATTTCCTACCCGTGAAAGTAAAAAGAGATTTTGGTATCTCAACCACTATAGCCATCACTGTTGCTGCGGCAGTTGCTGCAGTTGCTGCCACTGCTGCTGGACTTGCCCTAGGAACTGCTATTCCTACTACACACCGCTCAACATTCTGTCAGAAGCCACTGCCGAAGCATTGACAGCGCAGGAAAACATCAATGCGCATCTCGCCATGGGAATCCTGATTCTAACCAAAGAGTGAACTTACTACAAGAACAAGTGAACATGTTGACTGTTACCACACAGATGAGCTGTCTAGTGCACGCCCAAGCACTATGCATTAACCGATACCCTATTCTAATATTACTGCTGCTGCCAATCTGTCCAAACAGATTGGTAGCATGCTTAATGGGACATGGACTAAAGAGTTTACTAATTTGACTACCCTATTGAGAAATTCTATATTTGCGGTAAATAGTACTCAGGTCAAGGTCCCGGGTATGCCAGAAGCCATTAGTTTCTTACAGTCAGCGTTACAATTTTGTAACAATGGATGGGAAGTTTTGCTATGATGGGATTGTTGTTCTTGCTGTTATTATTGCTGCTCAGATATCTGTTGTCTCTAAGGAGTCATCAAAGGCAGCAAGCCTTAGTGGTGCGGCAAGCCCTTATGGCCATGGACCAAGGCTCTGATCCTCAGATTGGCTCTCCCAATTACAGGACTGGTAGTCAATGATGGGTAAGCACAGGGTGGACTTTATACCAATCTAAGACAGTGATCAAAGCATGCCAAGAGCTCTTGGACTCCCAATGACGGGTAAGGATAAAGTCTGACTCTAGCACCTAAGACAGGCACAGTCGCTGTCCTTTTCTTTTTATAACAAAAAGGGGGAGCTGTTGAGGGCCGTCTTGGACAAGATGGCGCCTGGCAATGAGCCAAAGGGCACTGGGTACCAAAATAAGGAAGTACCCATAAAGGTTGCTTGCCTACTAGTTCCTTGGAGACTTATGATGTGTTGACGCCAGGCTCAAGGATAGGCTATCTAATATCATGTCACGCGTGGACAGCTCGTGATTCAAATAGTGCTATGCTGACATTCCTCTGCATGCTCTCCTGCATGAGAGAAAGCTTTGCTATAATTGGCTGATAAGCTAGGAGCCTGGGGGAGGAGAGAGGGAGAGGGAAGAAGAAGGGAGATAGTGGTAGAACAAAGGAGGCAGAAAAACAGGGAGAATGCAATAAATCTGGTCAACTAAAGATTGGTGGTGTCTCCTTTCTCTGCGCCAGTTCCACTGGATGGAACAGTTTGCCAGTATTTTGTTAAGGATCTTTGCATCTATATTCATCAAGGATATTGGTCTAAAATTTTCTTTCCTTGATATGTCTTTTCCTGGTTTGGGTATGAGGGTGATATTAGCTTCATAGAATGAGTTTGGCAGGGTACCCTCCTTTTCTATTTCCTGGAATATTTTGAGAAGTATTGGAATGAGTTGTTCTTTGAAGGTCTTGTAGAACTTGACTGAGAATCCATCTGGTCTGGGGCTTTTCTTGTATGGTAGGTTTTTAATGGCTTCTTCTATTTCATTGCTTGATATTGATCTGTTTAAATTGTGTATGTCCTCCTGGTTCAGTTTGGGAAGAGCATATGTCTCTAGAAATTTGTCAATGTCTTTGGTAGTTTCTATTTGGTTGGAATACAGATTTTCAAGGTAGCTTCTCATTATGTTATGTATCTCAGTGGTATCTGTTGTGATATTTCCTTTTTCATCAAGAATTTTAATAATTTGAGTTTTCTCTCTTCTTCTCTTTGTTAGTGTGGCTAAGGGGTTGTCTATTTTGTTTACTTTTTCAAAGAACCAACTTTTTCTTTTGTTAATTTTTTGAATTATTTCTTTTGTTTCAATTTCATTCATTTCAGCTCTGATTTTAATTATTTCATTTCTTCTACTACTTTTGCTGTTATTCTGTTCTTCTTTTTGTAGGGCTTTGAACTGTAATGTTAGGTCATTTAGTTGTTGACTTTCATTCTTTTCTTGAATGTGCTCCATGCAATGAATCCTCCTTTTAGTACTGCTTTCATAGTGTCCAAGGATTTTGATATATTGTATCATCATTCTCATTGACCTCTAAGAATTTTTTTTATCTCTTCCCTGATGTTTTCTGTTATCCATGTTTCATTCAATAGCATATTATTGAGTCTCCAGGTGTTGGAACAATTTCTGTTTTTTATTTTGTCATTGATTTCTACTCTCATTCCATTATGATCTGATAGAACACAAGGCAGTATCTCTATTTTTTTGCATTTCCTAAGGGCTGCTTTGTGGCATAACATATGGTCTATTTTCGAGAAGGTTCCATGTGCTGCTGAGAAGAAAGTGAAACTGCTCGTTGATGGATGGAATACTCTACATATGTCTATTAACTCTAGGTTATTGATTGTGTTATGGAGTTGTATGGTTTCTTTGTTTAGTTTTTGTTTAGAAGATCTATCCAGTGGTGACAGTGGTGTGTTAAAGTCACTGAGAATTACTGTGTTGTGGTCTATTCTAATCCTGAAATTGAGAATGGTATCTTTGATGTTCATGTATGCACTGTTGTTTGGGGCATAAATATTTATGATTGTTATGTCTTCCTGATTTATGTTCCCTTTAACCACTATGAGATGTCCTTCTTTATCCCTTCTGAATAACTTTGGCTTGAAGTCCACTTTATCTGATATAAGGATGGAAACCCCCACTTTTTCACTGAGTTCATGTGCATGGTAGGTTTCTCCCCATCCTTTCACCTTTAGACTGTTGATGTCTTTTTTCTATGAGATGAGTCTCTTGTACGTAGCATATTGTTGGGTCTTTCTTTTTAATCCATTCTGCCAGTCTATGCCTTTTTTTTGATGAGTTTAGGCCATGAACATTCAGGTTTATAATTGAGATATGATTTGTATTCCCAGTCATTTGGGCTTATTTTTCATTTTTAACTTGGTTTCTCCTTTGAGTGTTTTTTCTCTAAGGTAGTTCCTCCCTTTGCTGACCTACATTGTCGTATTCCATTTCCTCCTCATGGAATATTTTGTTGAGAACATATAGTGCAGGCTTTCTATTTGTAAATTCTTTTAACTTTTGTTTATCATGGACGGATTTTATTTCATCTTCAAATCTGAAGTTTAGTTTTCCTGGGTATAGGATTCTTGGTTGACAACCATGTTCTTTCAGAGCATGAAATATGTTGTTTCAGGTCCTTCTAGCTTTTAGAGTCTGGGTTGAGATGTCTGCTGCTATTCGTATTGGTTTCCCCCTATATGTAATCTGATGCTTTTCTCTCGCAGCCTTCAAAATCCTATCTTTATTTTGAATGTTAGGCATTTTCACTATAATGTGCCTTGGTGTGGATCTGTTGTGTTTTCATGCATTTGTTGTTCTCTAAGCCTCTTGTATTTGATTTTACATTTCCTTCTTTAGGTTTGGGAAATTTTCTGATATTATTTCATTGAATAGGTTGTTCATTCCTTTGGTTTATATCTCTGTGCCTTCCTCAATTCCAATAATTCTTAAATTTGGTCTTTTCATGATGTCCCATAGTTCTGGGAGATTCTGTTCATGATTTCTTACCATCTTCTCTGGACAATTTTATTTTCAAGATTAAATATTTTGTCTTCATTGTCTGAGGTTCTGTCTTCCTAGTGGTCTAGTCTTTTGGTGATGCTTTCCATTGATCTTTTTATTTGGTTTATTGTTTCCCTCATTTCAAGGATTTCCATTTGTTTGTTTGTTTGTTTTTGGAGAATCTCTATCTCTTTGTTGAAATGATCTTTTGCTTCCTGCAGTTGATGTTTCAACTGCTTATTGGTATTATCATTCATTGCCTGCATTTGCTCTCTTATCTCATCCTTTGCTTCACAAATCATCTTAATCATGTATAATCTGAAGTCCTTTTCTGACATTTCTTCTAACATAATGTCATTGGATTCTATTAATATAGAATCTAGATTTGTTTGTGTCATTTTCTTCCCTTGTTTTTTCATGTTGTTCATGTGTCTTCCCCTCTAGCAGTAAAGATACGGAGTATTGAAGATTCCCTCCTATAGGCTTATAGTGACCCTATAGGTTTCCAAAACCTTTTCTTTAAGTGGAGATCAATATTAGCAGTGTCCAATTCAGACACTATGCAATCCTAGACCAAATAACCCCTATGAGGACATTAACATTATTGTCATAATAAACAGAATGAGTTCAATTATTATCTTCAATAAAACAGATTTGTAATAAGTTCTGCCATTTCTAAAGGAGAACAATGATGATGCAGAGGCATGTAGGATGTAGCTGTTAATGGGATAAGAAAAGAATATACAGAAGTTTTAATAATAGAAAGGGTGAGAGAATAATCAAAAGATATTGGATATTAGTATGCAAAAAGGGAGAAAGAGACTTGAGGGAACAGGTAAACAAAAGGAAAAGAGAGGAAGAAAAGTAAAGAAATAAAAGCTTAAAATGGTTCAATAAGGAGAAAAAAGATCTATCTAGCAAACAAGTCACTTCTTTGGCTTTCTTTTCTCCCTTCTGTCAACTGCAACAGCCTGGGAATATTAATTCTTTGACTTTCCTGTAATCTTTCTTAGATATGGTTGAGGATGATAGCATCACAGAAAAGTTTAAAAGCGAAGTTTGATTCCTGTCTTCTAATAGGTTTTCATATCAATATTTGCTGATACCTGGATTCCCATTATGTTAACTCAGCTTCTTGAATACAATTCAGTGTTCTTATTTTTTTCAGTTCACACTATGATTTACCTTTGGGAAAAAAATGGAAGAGAGATAAGTTCATCAAATAATGTAAGCATACCTCGGTCTTTCCTCACCTGTAGAATGGAAAAAGTCATTAAATTTTAAGTGCTTTTGTAAAAATACTTAAAGTGTTTTTAAGTCCCAAATATTAGTGGTCCTCAGTCTGATTTGTCATATTATTTGCCTGTGAATATTTAAAAGTATTAAGATCCTGGCACTGGATTAAAGACACTTCAGTTAAAAAACCTGCATTTGAAATTAGTTTGATCCTTTCTTCCACCAATTTTAAGAATCACTATCTATAATATTTTCTGACATTTTGAAATTGCCCTCAATATTATCCATTATTATCATCAACAATAAATACTACCCATGTTAAAATCTTAAATACTTAGCAATAAGTGCTTTAGAACTAATATTTTATAGGGATTTGAATTACCACTTATGAAATTTGTGCTTGGCACCTCTGCATGATTCCATTCTTCTGTACATCTGTCACTCTAAAGAAACTGCTGGCAGGATTCAGTGGGTTTAATTTTTTATGTCAATATACAATGTCCACACTGATTGTGTTTTCATAGGCAGTTTTCTTTAAGAACCACCTAACCAGTACCTGAATCTCATCCAGGTTGTTTACAACACAACATCCATCATCCCTCAAAGGTATAGTACACTTCTCTGTGTGCATTTAATCTCTCTCTGAAGTATGTTTGAACTGATGCTACTGCATTACCTAAAGGAGAAGCATCATTTAACTTGTGAATTTATTATTAGGACAATCTTCAAAATTCTGTGTCTCATGAAAATGAAAGATTCTACATACTATGTGGGCACTAGTGGTAACTTGAATTTCAGTAATTGATACATGATGTATTTTACTATTATATACCTATGTGTTGTCTCACTAAAAATGAGTTCTAATTGAGTACAACCTATTACTATTAGTCAAAATATTGCTCATGTTTATTCAGTAATAGTTCTTGAATGGTTATTGGCTAAGAAATTTCATCTTTAGAGGTAGTAATATTTCCATTTGACTCCAGCAGAAGGGACAGGTCCTAGGATGGGAGTCAGGAAAGCAATAGTTGGTTGTCTATTGTATAAAGAATGGGTGTAAATCTGCCCATCTCTCAGATAACAGTCTGATTATTGAAAATAGGTACAAAAAACACCCATGTCCTGTAAGGAAAATTTGGAACATAAATCATATTGGTCATTGTATTGTTCTTTTATAATAAAAATTTTTATCTTAATGGAAATAGCTTATTGATGAAGACACTTGTAAAAAGCCAGTGAAGCTTGAAATGATGCAACTCCAAAGTGTGAATCAGCTCAGACAAAAAGATTGCTTGTCTACTTCTTTCTCCTTCTTTTTAATGCCCATGGATATCCCCACAATTATATTTGATTAACAAATAATGTAGATGCTGTAAATAACAATTTAATGTTCCTATGTTCATGATACAGACACAAAGAAGAGCTGTAGCTCTTAGTTTTCTCTCAGGTTTATTTCTTGTGTCTTGTTTTGTTGGACATTACTGAAAGAAGAGAAAGTGCAGACAGGAAGTCACCTGGCACACTGAAAATATATTGTGACCAGTTTTTGTGAACCAAAGAAGAATCTAGTAAATGTGTAGCATGATTTTGTTTTACTTTTGATGGTTCCCTCATAGAAAACAAGGTATCTGATCTGCAGAATTAGGAATGAAAGGGAACTGGCATCCTCTCCAAATAACATGGCTTCTATTTGTAGAAGGACAGAATGACATGTCCTGTTACAGAAATAGGAAAATAGTAACTTCAAATAGCAGGATATTATAGTTGAATGATACAAAGATCAACCTTATTAATAAAGTAATAATATATAAATTTTACATGCTTACTTGTTCATTCATCAATATTAATCAGAGAGATAACACCCATGTCTATTTAATCATTCTTCACTAGAGTTGTATCAACTAGAAATTATCTCAGGTGACAATGCTTCAATTCAGAGTTGATGACTACCTGCCCTGTTTTATAGACATTACAAGTGGACTGACAGATTAAACATTAATTGTCAGGATCTGGGTCTCACACACTGAACTTTTCGTTGTTTCCCAGACATCATAAAGTTTCAAGCTGATATCCAGGGGTATAAACCATAGCAGTACCTGAGCTGTATTTTTAAATTCTTGTCAATGTCCTGAGTAGGAATAAAATCAACAGTAGACTTTATGACAACTTTTGAGATGGAGTGGACAGATTATAAAATGGCATGAGATTTAGACAGCTGCAAGCATATCCCAGAGAGGAGCTAGAGGGAAATCTGTGCTGCACAGCCATGTGCTGCTCTTTCTGTGATCTCCTCCTGTGATCCTGAACAGTCCTTCCTGTGCTTGATGCACCTGGTGACACCTACAGCTCTCATCTGTTGTCCAGTAGGATCCCCCCAAGGAAAGAGAGCAGAGATCAAATGGTGTCTTCCTGGAGTGACGTGGAAGTGGAAAGTCATCTTCAGTTTTGAAGGGGACAATCCTCCTGGAAGATCCTAGCGCCACGATAGTCTGTGTTCAGACAGAGAAATCCAACCCTCTTACTCTTTTCTAACAATCTGACAGTAGTTACACAAAATCCTGTATCCTGGTATTGTACTTAACTGAAAAGAATGCATTTTTTAAAATGCTGTCCTTCCTTTTCTGGAAAGTAAGGTGTGTACTTATGACTTGGGAAAAGATATGCAGATGGAATGAAATGGAACAAGCTGCTCGACACCCGCTCAGAGCCCCGCACTCAGGAAGCCCTCCAACACGGTGCATGGCATTTCTCGCTGCCTTTCTTCTTGCCACCATCCCTTCCTACCCATGCTGTGGTGCTTAGGTCACAGTGCAGAGGGACCCAATGATGTGTTGTGTGGTGGGACATCTACAGCCAGTGTCACAAGTACGAATGGAGATCTGGACTGTGGGTGAGGAATCTGGGCCCCATCACAGGTCAGAACATCAATCTCAAACTCATCCTCACCTCTGTCCACACTAACTCACACTTAGTCCTACATGGAGGAAACAGAATTCCCAGTGGGCCTTCCTCCATCCATCACCTCCCTAACTTGCTTCTCTCACGACCAAGGACGGAGGATCCAATGCATCTGGCCTTCCTTGTGCCCAGGGAAGGCTCTGTGTCTGTCTTCAGGCTTGATGTGAACACAGTGTCAGATGTGAGTTTCCTGATGCAGACAACTAAGGGAGGAGGAGACACAGGCATGGAGCACATTCAGCAGCAGCCACCAGGTTTAAGGGCTGGAGGCACAGGCTGATTAATTACCATGGCACAACCATGGAAGTTCAATGCACAGAGGTGATCATTAGCTGTAGAGACATGTTTAAGTAGCCCTAAGATGGTGACTGGCATTGAGCCAAGAGGTGGCGCATAATTAGTGTTAACACGGCACAATCTCTTATGACCTTTTGCCTAATTACTTAATGTCTCCTCTGCACTAGTGGTCAACAGATGTTCCTCATTCTTTCTTTATTGGTACCGTGGCACATGCTCCAACCCTGCTACTTAATCCTAAGCTGATTGGCTGCCTTAGTGTATATAAGACATTCTCTTCACCTGGGAGGAGATCGCAGAACACGGGACTAAGCACACACCTCTAGGTCGCAGGTCACAGGTTGCAGATTGCAGGATGGAGGACTAAAGCCACACCTCTAGGTTGCAGGATGCAGGCTGCATGCCGCATGCCACACCCCACATCTCCAAGAAGCGACTCACCTCTAAGAAGCAGACCTCTGAAAGTGTAGCCTCTCTGAAAGCATAGCACCTCTAAAATTAAGCAAAGCCTCTCTTCCTCTCAAAGCCTTTCTTCCTCTCAAAGCCTCTCTTCCTCTAAGCAAAGTCCCTCTTCCTCTAAGCAAAGCCTCTCTTCCTCTAAGCAAAGCCTCTCTTCCTCTATAAACTAACAAACAAGCAAGTAAGCAAGGAAGTAGCCCAGATAAAGATAATAAAAGTAGATCATTCCCAGTCCACCTCCAATAAATTCCAACTGGATTGTTGCTGTGGGTGGCAATAAATGGTGGCCCATACGGGGAAAAGGGAAATCGGCATGGCGGGGAAACTGAGGAACCTCATAGGAATAGGGTGAGGGAAAATTCCAAGTCCACCTCCGGGAATCGTTACGGCAGGTAAACTAAGGAACCTCACACGAATAGGGTGAGGGAAAGTAGGAACCTCACGGAAGTCTCTGGCCAGAGTGTTTTAAGGGCAAGTGATAGAAAAAATGGGGTTGGAAATTTCAAAGAACCAAATAATTAAGGTTAAAAAAGATGTATTAAAAGGTAATGACACGACAGTGAAGGAAACTGTTCAACAAAGAGAACAAAGTGAGTAAGAATTATGTGGTAAGGATTAGAAAGTAATTACTTAAATAATTTAGGAGAAACAAAGGAAAAAGTAAGGGACAGCCAAATCTTATTCAACCTTCTACACCATCATGGGAGGATCCTCTGACTAAGGCTCTTCAGGACCTTTCTAAGAGCTTAGATGCCCTTGAATACAAAGAACCTCAAAATTCATGGAACTTGCCCGTATTTGAGGATCAAAATAGACAGAGAAATCATCAACCATTAAACTTTAAAACCATTAAAAACTTTAAAGAGTCAGTTATGACGTATGGACCTCAGGCTCCATTTACCTTAAGTATGCTTGAGTCTTTGAGTAATTCAAATTTAACTCTTAATCATTGGAAAGAGTTGTGCAGAACAGTGTTATCTGAAGGACAATATCTGATTTGGAGAGCTCAGTGGTAAGAAATATCTGTTAAAACTGCTCGCAGAAATGCAGCAGCGGGGTTTCTGGGTAGAAATGTTGATATGCTAACAGGAGAAGGCCAATATGCTCCAATAGATATACAAAATCAATATGATCCTGGAGTCTATGCCCAGATATATACAGCAGCAACCAAGGTCTGGAAAACTTTACAGGGAACCAGTGATCTCTAAGGCAGTCTGTCCAAGGTTATACAGGGACCAATGAACCATATGCAGAATTTGTGGATCACCTTTTACAGATGGCAAGTAGAGTTTTTGGAGAGGTAGAGACAGCTATGCCTTTGGTTATCCAGCTAGCCTTTGAAAATGCTAACAAATTTTGCCAAGAGGCTATCAGGCCCTGGAAAAATAAAAGGGACCTTTCTATCCACATAAAACTTTGTAAAGATATCAATGAGGCAGTGATTACAGGAAATATCACTGCTGCAACTATGAGAGGTGTTTCTCCTTCAAATACCTCTGGAGAGGCTCGCCCTAAAGGCTGCTTCCTATGTGGACAGCCAGGACATATCAAAAGGCAATTCCCTAATAAAAGATAAGAGATGACTATAGTAAAATGTGTTACACCTTATGTCCCAGGTTTTTGCCCAAAGTGCAGAAAAGGAAAGCATTGGGCTAATAAGTAGAGATCACGCACAGATATTAAGGGGAATGCACTTCCTAGTAATTCAAAAAATGGGGCACAGGGTCCTGGCCTCAAGGCCCACAAATGTATGGGACTTTAGAGGGAAACAGTATCAGATTACTAATTCAGATGATTCCTTGACACAATCCTTCCTACCTGTTGACTCCCTTATCAGAGGAAAAAAAGGAAGTGCAGGATTGGACCTCTGCTCCATCACCCGAATAGTATTAACACCTGAGATGGGGGTTCAATTGATTCCTACTGGAATCCGAGGACCCCTCCCACCTGGAATGGTGGGGCTTCTCTTAGAGTGGAGTTCAACTACTAGAGCAGGGCTTCAAGTACTCCCTGGAGTTATAGAATCTGATTTTCAGGGGGAAATTAAAATAGTGCTTAGTTCCCCCCCTGGTATTATTGCTGTTAATCCTGGTGACAGAATCACTCAATTACTCCTCCTTCCTAGTCTTCATGAATCATTTAGATGTTTACCACAAGACCAAAACAAAAGAGGCTTTGGCTCCACCGGTACAGGACCTATGGTTGCCAGGATCAGGATTGTTCAAAGAGACCTATGTATAAACTCAAAGTACAGGGAATTGAATTAGAAGGACTACTTGATACAGGGGCTGATACTTCCATTATCAATTCTCAACATTGGCCAAAACAGTGGCCTTTACAAAGGGCATCATGTTCTCTAAAAGGTCTTGGATATTCTAATAGCCCAGAACAGAGTGCAAAGATTTTAAAATGGGAAGATGATGAAGGACATCAGGGAATGTTTCAGCCTTATGTTTTGTCCTGTTTGCCAGTTACCTTATGGGGAAGGGATGTATTACAGCAATTGTGAGTATGTCTTACCACTGAGCCTATAGGCACAAGTGAGGTAGGTTGGATGTTAATGAAAAAAAACAAGGGTATATTCCAGGCAAAGGATTAAGCAAAAATTTACAAGAAAAACTTGAACACATTAAGGCCAGAAAAAATCAGGCTCAGGCAGGGTTAGGATATTTTCCTTAGAGGCCACTGAGATTAATATCTTGAAAATACCATGGCTTTCTAATAAACCAGTTTGGGTCCCTCAGTGGCCTCTATCTAAAGAAAAATTACAGGCGGCCCAACAATTAGTACAAGAACAATTGGAAGCAAGACATATAGAGCTTTCCACTTCCCCCTGGAATTCCCCAATATTTATCATTAAAAAGAAATCAGGGGAATGGAGACTTTTACATGACCTTAGAGGGATTAATAAAACTATGCAAATTATGGGTCCTACTCATCCTGGACTTCCTAACCATATAGCCATTCCCCAAAATTTTCACCTGATAGCTATTGACATAAAGGATTGCTTCTTCTCTATTCTGCTATATCCTGAAGATGCTCCCAGATTTGCTTTTACAGTTCCTTCTATTAATGATGAAGGACTAGATCAAAGATATCATTGGAAAGTTTTGCCTCAAGGCATGGCAAAGAGCCCAACTATATGTCAGGTTTTTGTAGACCAAGTTTTACAACCCATAAGAAAAAAGTATCCAAAACTCATCTGTCTACATCATATGAATGACATTCTATTAGCTCATCATGATCATCAGAGTCTCCTTGAGATATTTGGGGACATGGCTATCAGCCTAAGATAACATGGGTTAATCATAGCAGAAAAAAAGTACAAACTAGATCCCCTATCTTGTATCTAGGATTTCAAATTATGGACACATTCATCAAACCTCAAAAAATCCAGCTCAGTAAAGATTGGTTAACCACTTTAAATGATTTCCAAAAACTACTGGGGGTATTAATTGGCTTCAGCCAACTTTAGACCTCTCCACAGGAGAGTTAAAGCCTTTATTAGACATACTCCATGGGGATCCTGATCCATCTTCTCCAAGATTTTTAACTAATGAAGGTAGAGAAGCTTTAAGTAGAGTAGAAAGAGATATTGAGTGTGGCCACTGTGATAGAATTAATTTCTTAAAACCACTTCTGTTTGTAATTCCTTCTCAATATATGCCCACTTATATTTTCTGGCAAGAGGGACCTTTGATGTGGATATATTTGTCTGTCTCTCCCAAAAATGTAATTGAACCCTATACTTCTATGGTAGCACAACTCATTCTTCAAGGACTTAAATCTGTAATTAGAGTATTTGGAATTCATCCTACTATTATTATCACTCCTTACTCAGCCCAACAAGTTGAATATTTATGTGCTAATGATAATGATTGGGCTGTAGTTAAATGTTCTACTTTTGCAAATTTTGATAATCATATTCCTAAATCTCCCTTATTATCCTTTTGTTTAAACCATCCTGTTATATTTCCTCAGGTAGTTAAAAAACAGCCTATTCCTAGAGCATTAAATGTTTTTACTCATGGATCCTCTAATGGTACTGCTGCAGTGGTCACTTGCCAAAATACTATCACTCATATTACTTCTCTTAATTCTGCTCAACTGGTAGAAATGGAAGCTGTTGTCATAGGCCTTATATAATTCAAGGAACAACCCATAAATCTTTTTACAGACAGTAATTATATTGCACAAGTAATTCCTAAATTAGAATGGCTGAACCTATAGCTCCTCATACTCCAGCTTTTAGGTTATTTTTTTCAAACACAAAAGCACTTATAGGAACATAAAGAACCCATGTTTGTTGGACATATAAGAGTTCATACTAATTTGCCTGGTCCTCTACATGAGGGTAATCATAAAGATGATATTACAACTCAAACTATTTTCATATTTTCTTCAGTAGAACAGGCCACTCAATTTCATGCTCAATTTCATGTTAACAGTACGACATTACAACATAGATTTAAAATAACTAAAGAACAAGCTAGAACTACTGTTAAGGGATGCCAATCTTGTGTTATTCATTCTCCAGTTCCGCATGTAGGCATCAATCCCAGAGGGCTTTTACCCAACCATTTGTGGCAGGTGGATGTTACTCATGATCCCAGCTTTGGTAAACTAAAATTTATTCACGTGTCTATTGACACATGTTGAGGATTGGTTTTTGCTTCTCTCCATTCTGGGGAAAAAGTTAAAGATGTTATCTCTCATTGCTTACAAGCTTTTGCAGCTATGGGAATTCCTAAAATGCTTAAGACAGATAATGGCCCTGCTTATACTTCATCATCTTTTACTCAGTTTTGTCTCAAGTTTCAAATTACTCATAAAACTGGAATTCCTTATAATGATCAAGGCCAAGGCATAGTGGAATGTGCTAATCAAATGCTCAAGCTCATGCTTTTAAAACAAAAAGGGGGAGATTGGGTTATCCCAGAGATAGATTGGCTATAGCTCTTTTTACTTTAAATTTTTTAACTATGGATTCAGAGGGTTTTTCTTCTAGAGACAGACATTGGAATCCACATCAGCAAAACAAACTGCTAGCCTGCTGGAAAGATGTTCTTACAGGGACATGGAAGGGTCCAGACCCGGTGTTAATATGTGGGTGAGGATCTGTTTGTATCTTTCCACAGGATGCAACCTCTCTGGTGTGGGTGCCAACAAGATTCGTCAGACAAGTTAATGATCACTCAACCATTGATAAACATCAAGATGATGCACATTTGCTGCCTTAGAAGCCAGAACTGCTTGGTTGTCTCAAATGGATGGCTAGTAGTCAAAGACAGGACAGTCTCGTGTGGCTGACATATCAACCTAAGACAGGAGCCAAGACAAAAATATCAAGCTTCTTGGTAATCCGATGATGGGTAAGAATGTCAGTATGACATGTGTACGCCTAAGACAGGCACAGTCAATCCAGATGTAGTGATACCTATCACACATCCATTAAGGTTTTCTTCACCTTTCATAACTAAAAAGGGGGATAAGTAGAGACATGTTTAAGTAGCCCTATGATAGCAGCTAACATTGAGCCAAGAGGTGACACATAGTTAGTGTTAATATGGCATGATCTCTTACAACTTTTTGCCTAATTAGTTAATGTCTCCACTGCACTAGTGGTCAACAGATGTTCCTCATTCTTTCTTTATTGGTACCGTAGCACATGCTCCAACCCTGCTACTTAATCCTAAGCTGATTGGCTGCCTTAGTGTATATAAGACATTCTCTTCACCTGGGAGGAGATCGCAGAACACGGGACTAAGCACACACCTCTAGGTCGCAGGTCACAGGTTGCAGATTGCAGGATGGAGGACTAAAGCCACACCTCTAGGTTGCAGGATGCAGGCTGCATGCCGCATGCCACACCCCACACCTCCAAGAAGCGACTCACCTCTAAGAAGCAGACCTCTGAAAGTGTAGCCTCTCTGAAAGCATAGCACCTCTAAAATTAAGCAAAGCCTCTCTTTCTCTCAAAGTCTTTCTTCCTCTCAAAGCCTCTCTTCCTCTAAGCAAAGTCTCTCTTCCTCTAAGCAAAGCCTCTCTTCCTCTATAAACTAGCAAACAAGCAAGTAAGTAAGGAAGTAGACCAGATAAAGATAATAAAAGTAGATCATTCCCAGTCCACCTCCGGTAAATTCCCACAGGATTGTTGCTGCGGGCAGCAACAATTAGCAAAATTTGACCATGCTGCCCCAACCTCTAAGGGTTTCTTTATATTAATGGAGGAGGAGGAGGAGGAGGAGGCCGAGAAGAATTGTTGAACATCTATTAAGCTTATACCCTGTATTCAAAAGGAAGTTCCATGGGCTATTTGTTGGATTTTAGTTTTTATTCATTTGTTGAAGATCTGCCTGTATTTCATTTCTGTTGTTTATTGTGGCAAGATTATCAAAACATCAACCTTTTCATCAGCTTTATGTGCACTACGTATTAAACCCATTCATCTTGTTGTGCAGTTATAAGCAATACCCATTTCCAGAAATATTTTAACTTCCGAAACTGAAACTTTTTGCATTCATAAAGTTTCACTCCTCTGTCTCCTAATCATGGCAATGACCATTTTACTATTAAATACAATGATTAATTAAAACCAAAAATAGAAAAAAATAATGTAAACAAAGAGGCTTGATTTATAGGTATACTTGTTTAGTTTTGCTGCCAGTTCCAACCTGCATTCCAAATTGATGTCAAAGCTCATGAGATTAGACTATTCTCTGGATTCTTCTTAGGGCACTTTTAATGTCCCTGTTGCTCAAGCTGTAAATGAAAGATTTCAGCATGGGTGTGACCACAGTGTACATCACTGAGGCCACCACACCCTTCCTGGGAGAATGTGAGGTAGCTGAATCAAGGTACACCCCAATGACTGTTCCATAAAATAAGCAAACAACTGAGAGGTGAGACCCACAAGTGGAGAAGGTTTTGTACTTCCCACCTGAGGATGGGTTTCTAAGAATGGATGAAACAATTTTGTAGTAAGAGAAAATGATTCCTGAGATGGGGAAAAATCCAAATATGACTCCAAAGACATGCATGACTATGTTGTTGGTAAAGGTATCAGTACAAGCAAGACTAAGGAGTTTAGAAGTGTCACAAAAGAAATTAGAAATTTCCACATTTTTGAAGTAGGAAAATCATAAGAGAATTAAATGGTGGAGCTGGGAGTCCAAAAGGCTAAATAAAAGAGACACCAAAACTAAGAAGCCACAGAGGTGAGTTCTCATGATGATAGAGTAATACAGAGGCTGACAGAAGGCCACATACTGGTCATAGGCCATCACAGTCAGAAGCATGTTATTCATATTTATAAAAAGGATAAAAAAAATACATCTGTCTCAGGCAGCCTACACAGGAGATGACTGTGCTCTGTGCCTGGATGTTCACCAGCACCTTTGGAACCATGGTGGTGGTGAAGCTGTTGTCAGCCAAGGACAGGTTGGAGAGGAAGAAGTACATGGGGGTGTGGAGGTGGGAGTCAGAGCTGACAGCCAGGATGATGAGCAGGTTCCCAAGCATGGTGACCAGGTACATGGACAGGAACAGTCCAAGAGGTTGGACTGCAGGTCTGGGTCATCTGAGAGTTCCTTGAGATGGAATTCTGAGACACGTCTTAGATTTAGTGCTTCTATATTGCTTGGACACCTTTTGAAATAGGAAATACTGTTTGGAAAGGAGATTCAAATGAACAAACATCCAATACCCTGTACATATTTTTAATTCAATTATTGATATGTATTCACATTTGATGTCCACACAACTTCAACAATGTTTATCATTTGTAATGAGTGCAAATTTCTGATCACTTTTCCTTTATTTTCCAGTTTTTCCTACCTTTCTATGCATGTGTACTTTTCAAATGTTATTTTTCAGTGATGTTAGGAGACCAAGAATATTAAAGGTAACTATTTCATGAATGCAGTAAAAAATAAAGTATTTCTTTTAAATAACACAGCTCTAAATATTCTTACTTCCTTGCAGAAAAAAATCCAATTAAAGGCAATTAAAATAGTTGAATACAACTTAATTTTCTAAGACAGTAGTATTTTCCTTAAGTCAGCATATTTATAAACATGATCTATGATTTAGGACACCGTTATCTAAACACTTAATCTATGTTGATAGGTCAAAGTCAGAAAATGTTATTATATGCCAGTTACCTCCTGGAAGTTATTCTTCATTATTGAATTTTCTAATTACTTTCCTTTGTGGATATAATTGAACACTCAAAATATGTGTTTCTTAAAAATCATTTAATATATGTCCTACTTTTTGCAGTGGTAGACATCAATATTTGGAAAAATGGTTTAGTTAAATGCATATACAACATCAATTACCACGAAGGTGACATTAGTGTACACTGCACTGATCAATGAATATGAAGTACTAAAATGTGAAGAAGCAGTTTTGAAATATTTTATACTGTTTTATTTTATCAACCCATTTCAGTCTCTGTAAAGTGCATCATGTGGAATACATATCTTTGATTTTTCCCTTTATTCTGTGTTCAATAACATCTTGTTCATACAGATAAATGGTTTCTGAAAGCTTTAGTGATGGTGAACATCAAAAAGCACATTTTGAGCTCTAAACTTATGACTGGTTAATTGCATTTCTGGTCAATTCTTCCTGATACATAATTGAAATTCTCTCACTTTCACTAACCATAAGTTTATTATTTTTTCTTCTTATATTGTGATTTTAAAGGGAAAAGGGGGATAAATTAAAAATATAAAGAATAATGAATAATGGCAGTTTCCTCATCTCTAAGACAGGGATAATATTACATAACTTAGAGGCTTTTTGTAAAAAATATTTTCTTTAATTCTTTAAATTTGCAAAGAGTATTGGGCTTTATTCTCATTTGTCATCATATCTATCTGTGGATATCTATAAATATCCAGATATCTGGCTTCAGAACAACAGATATTTAACCAGAGTGTCTGCATGGTGAAGTCCCTGATGGTCATTTCTTACACCAGGGTTAAGAACCCCTGCCTTAGGGTATTCCCTGGCATTTAATCAATGGTCCTTTAATATTAGCTTCTATCACCATCAATAATACCACTGCTTATGTGAACATATAAATTTTTAATAATATTTGCATAAAACTACTATTTGGTAGAGATTTGAATGATCTAGACATTTGAGTTCTTACTATCTCTTCCTGGATCCATTATCTTGTATACCTGTCCCCCAGAAGCAACCATAGTCATAAATTTGGTTTTTATTTTCCTCTCAATGTTACCATAGAAGTATTGATTTCGGTATCCATGAGCATTTTTCCTTCAAACTTACCTTAAAGTTTCTAAAGTTCATGTGAGCACTAATACCTATTGTCCCTGATATACACTAGTGTAAGAATGAGTTACTTTATATTAGGTAGAGGGGGGTGCAGGGAGGGCAAGGGGCATGTGGGAAGGAGTGATAGTCGAGTGAAACAGACATTATTACCTCATGTACCTGTACGACACGACTGCATGACTGATGTGATTCTGCAATTTCTATATGCCATGTTGGTGGGATACAGTTCTTTGACTTCCAATAATTGATGCATTTTCAATTTTAATATTAATTACCTACATTTTTTACTCCAATCAAATTGGTTATTATCAATTATATCATTTTCTTCTTCAGTCATACTAATACTACATTAGATTAGTAACAATCCTTCCACAATAACTCAAGAAAACATTTCATCTTGCATTGGGAATAATATTTCCATTTGTCACCAATAGAGGAGACAGTAAGCTGGAATAAGAGTTAGATAATGAAATTTTTAGTCCTGGATCTTGGAGTTGCCACTATATACAGAATGTGTGTAAAATACCTGTAAAACTCCCACATGTTAGGCAAGTACCCTACAACTGAGCTACACCCAGCAGCCACTTTGATATTTTTTATTCTTTCCATGTGCTAAGCAAGGTAGAGACTCTAAAGAATCAGAAATGGAGAGAGCTAGTCATTCTTGTCCAGATATATGGCATATACTTTTATAAATATAAATTGTCTCAAAATATGAACTGGAAAATGGAAACTTCAGGGAACACTATATTTTGTTTGAGTAGTATGAAGATTAACCATATAGTCAATAATTAATATAAATAATATCTAAATTTTATTTTGCATAGTTTAATACATCCATCACCTGTCAATCACATGGGAGCATCCATTATATTTTTATTATTAATTCATTGTATTATCAGTAAATCAACTCAGATAACAGTGTTGTCTCAGAAATACTAACAACCTGACCCTCTGAGAAGAAATAACACAATCAATAGATAGTGATCAACATCAAACAGTCAAGTGGAAGGCAGAGCCCACAGAATGGGAGAAAATCTTTGTCAGCTAGTCTTTTGACAGAAAGTTAATATCCAGAATTTATGAATAACTAAAAAAACTTAACACCATAACCCCCCAAATAACCTAATAACTAAATGGACAAATGAACTAAATACACATTTCTAAGAAAGAAGAAATACAGATGGTCAACAAATATGCGAAAAAATGCTCCACATCTTTAGCAATCAGGGAACTGCCAATCAAAACTACACTGATATTTCACCTTCCTCCAGTTAGAATTGCAATTGTCAAAAATACAAATAATGAAAAAGGCTGGCAAGAAGACAGGGGTGTTCCACTGTGTATATATACCACAGTTTCTTTATCCATTCATCTGTTGAAGGGCAACTAGGTAGGTTCCACAATCTAGTTATTGTGAACTGAGCTGCTATAAACATTGATGTGACTGTGCTACTGTAGTTTGCTGATTTTAAGTCCTTTGGGTATAAACCAAGGAGTGGGATAACTGGGTCAAAAGTTGGGTTCATTACAAGTTTACTATTCAGCCATAAAGAAGAATGATATTATGGCATTTGCAAATAAATGGATGGAATTGGAGAATATCATGCTAAGCGAAATAAGCCAAGCCCAAAAAACCAAAGGCCGAATGTTTTCCCTGATAAGTGGAAAATGATATAAAATGGGGGTGGGGGTGTGGGGAGTGACAGAAGAATGGGGGAACTGTAGATTATGTACAAGGAAATGAGAGGGAGGGGGTATGAAAAATGGTGGAATTAGACAGACATAATTACCCTATGTACATGCATGATTACACAAACAGTATGAATCTACATCGTGTACAACCATAGAAACAAATGATGTATCCCATTTGTGTACAATGAATCAAAATGCAGTCTGTAAAAAAATTAAAAGATAAATTTAAAAAACCAAAATAAAAAGGAAGACGGGGTAAAGGTGTACTCATACATTAGTGGTGGGACTGAAAATTAGTACAACCACTGTGGAAAGCAGTATGGTGATTCCCCAAAAGAATAGGACTGGCAGCACCATGTAACCCAGCAATCCCATTCCTTGGTATTTGTGCAAAACTGCTAAAATCAGTCTACTGTAGGATTTGGGCATATCTGTGTTGGTAGCAGTGCAATTTGCAGTAGCCAAGTTATGAAACTGGATCAGGTATCTGTCAACAGATGAGTGGGTCTAGAAAATGTGGTATATATACACAGTGGAGTTTTATTCAGTCATAAAAAGAAAGAAATTGTGTAATTTGCTGGCAAATGTGTGAAAGGAGAACTTTGTGCTATGTGAAATAAGGGACTCAAAAAGTCAAGGATCAAATGTCTTCTCTCATATGTGGAAGTTGGAGAAAAGAGAGAAGTGAAAAAGGGTCCTCAGCAAAACAGAAGGGAGGACAGTGCAATAGAGGAATGGGCTCAAAATGGAAGAGGAGGGGGAGAAAGCATGCTCCTGGGGAAGAAACCTGACCAAATGATGCTGAGCGCATGTACAAAGGCACCTCAATGACTACCGCTTTGGGGTAGAATTAAAATGCACCAATTTAAAAAAATAGTAGTGAGACCATTAAAGTGAAGATACAGAATCAAGGGGAAGGAGAAAGAAAGGAGAGGTCCTGGGGAAAGAAATGGACCAAATTTTGTTTTGTGCATGCATGAATACATCACAGTGAGTTGGATTGTGAGGTATAAGTATAATACACCAATAAAAGCATGTAAAAATGCAGCCGTCAGTTTCCAGGTGTGCAGTAACCTTTCTCATTATTTCCCGATATTCAGAGAGCATTAGGCAGAGGTCCAGAGGCCCTAACCACTGGCACATCTGTTTTAAAACTCTTTCCAGTTTCTTGTGCAGGAATGAAACCAAGAACTGGCATTTCTCTGTTTGAGACTGAGTGGACCGGTGGCAAGGAGGAAGGAAGACAGGGACGGTACCAGAGTATCCTGGGGAGAGGTCTGTGTTGCATTTTTATGTGCCCGTTTTCTGTGATCTATGCCCATGGTCTAGAGCTACTCCTCCTGTGTTGGATGTTGCCTTCATGTCACTTCTCTCTCTTTGACCCACCGGGAACGCCCTCGGTGAAAAGAAGAGTGAACAAAGTGTCACTTTTGGTGACAGGGGTTGAAATGGCAGGCGAGTGGTCAAGGGAACAGCCTGCTAGGATTCTCCTGCCAAGAAGCCCCGTGTCCCTATTCAGATGGCCTGAATCAAACACAGATTTACTCATCTCTACCAAACAACCTGGCAATTTTTTCATAAATATAATGTACTCTTTTCTCTATATATAATATTGTGGACACGTGTAACTAAAGGAAGATGATGTGGAGACTGCAGATGAGATGAACCAAGCTGCATAAAACACAAAGCTCTGAGCCTGGCATTGAGGAAGCCCTCAGTATTGCATCACAATGCTGTGTGTGCTGCTAGTTCCTTCCATAACTTAGGATCTCCTTTACAATGATCTTGGATTGCTGAGGAAAGTTTGGGGGACCCTCTTTCTGCTACAGTGATGAAGTGCCTTTTGGAAGTAGAGCCCGTGGAGGTGGAAAGCAGAGTTTGAATTGGAATTTTACCCTCACCATAACCAAGAATATAAAAACCAGACCTCATAACTCCATTTTTACACACTGATATGCTTCCATCTGGCCACCCAGAGTATCATATTTGTCCTGAAATGAAACAACATTTCTGACAGTCCTTCTTCAATCCAGTGTCTCCCTCAGAATTTACGGGGTTAAGTTGCTTCTCAGTTGGCTCATGAGCAAAGACTGAGAACCCAAAGAAACTCCTTAACAAGATTTCTGTGAAGATTCAGAATTATTGCTCAAGACTGATAGGAACACAGGGTCAGGTAGGAGCTTCCTGCTGCAGACAACCATGGGAGGAGGAGATGCAGGTATGGAGCCCCCTGAACTAGAACTACCAAACACAAGAGCTTGAGATATAGGCTGATTCATTTTAATGAACTTAGAGGTTCCATACACAGAGCTCATAATTGGTCAAGTTGCTCTGTTATCCTAATCTCTAAAGAGGAAGAAAAAGAAGTAGAAAAAATGAAAGTCTCCAAGGTTATGGTCTCCTTCTCTATTCAAGGAAGCTCTGGGATATTGTTCACTCATTTCACTTCTTTTTTTTTGTTTTGTTTTGTTTTGTTTTATTATTTAAACAAATGGGATACATGTTGTATCTCTGTACATGGCGTAAAGGCATACCATTTGTGTAATCATAAATTTACATAGGGTAATATTGTTTGATTCATTCTGCCATTTTTTCCCTTCCCCCACCCCTCCCACCCGTCCCCTCCCTCTATACAGTCCTTCCTTCCTCCATTCCTGCCCCCTCCCTAAACCCAACTCCAACCACAACACTAACCCCTCCCAACCCCCATTATGTGTCATCATCCACTTATTAGTGATATCATTCTTCCTTTGGTTTTTTGAGATTGGCTTATCTCACTTAGCATGATATTCTCCAGTTTCATCCATTTTCCTACAAATGCCATAATTTTATCATTCTTTATGGCTGAGTAATATTCCATTGTATATATATATACCACATTTTCTTTATCCATTCATCAATTGAAGGACATCTAGGTTGGTTTCACAATCTGGCTATTGTGAACTGAGAAGCTATGAACATTGATGTGGCTGTATCTCTGTAATATGCTGATTTTAAGTCCTTTGGGTATAGGCCAAGGAGTGGGAGAGCTGGGTCAAATGAACTTTCCATTCCAAGTTTTCTAAGGAGTCTCCACACTGCTTTCCAGAGTGGCTGCACTAATTTGCAGCCCCACCAGCAATGCATGAGTGTACCTTTCTCACCACATCCTCGCCAACACCTGTTCTTGCTTGTATTCTTGATAATTGCCATTCTAATTGGGGTGAGATGGAATGTTAGGGTGGTTTTGATTTGCATTTCTCTTATTACTAGAGATGCTGAACATTTTTCCATATGTTTGTTGATTGCTTGTAGATCTTCTTCTGTGAAGTGTCTATTCATTTCCTTAGCCCATTTGTCGATTGGATTATTTACATTCTTGGTGTAGAGTTTTTTGAGTTCTTTATAGATTCTGGAGATTAGTGCTCTATCTGAACTATGATTGTCAAAGATTTTCTCCCACTCTGTAGGCTCTTTCTTTACATTGCTGATAGTGTCCTTTGCTGAGAGAAAGCTTTTTAGTTTGAATCTATCCCAGTTATTAATACTTGCTTTTATTTCTTGTGCTGTGGGAGTCCTGTTGAGGAATTCTGGTCCTAAGCCAACATGTTGAAGCTCTGGACCTACTTATTCTTCTGTAAGATGCAAGGTCTCTGGTCTGATTCTGAGATCCTAAATCCATTTCGAGTTTAGTTTCATGCATGGTGAGAGATAGGGGTTTAGTTTCATTCTGTTGCATATGGATTTCCAATTCTCCCAGCACCATTTGTTGAAGAGGCTATCTTTTCTCCATTGCATATTTTTGGAATCTTTGTCTAGTATGAGAAAATTGCATTTATTTGGGTTTGTGTCCGTGTCCTCTATTCTGTACCATTGATCCACCTTTCTATTTTGGTACCAATACCATGCCATTTTTGTTACTATTGCTTTGTAGTAGAGTTGAAGATCTGGTATTGTGATACCTCCTGCTTCACTCTTTCTGCCAAGGATTGCTTTAGCTATTCTGGGTTTTTTATTCTTCCAGATGAATTTCATAATTGCTTGCTCTATTTCTGTAAGGTACATCATTGGGATTTTATTTGGAATTGCATTGAATCTGTATAGCACTTTTGGTAGTATGGCCATTTTGACAAAACTAATTCTTCCTATCCAAGAACATGGGAGATCTTTCCATCTTCTAAGGTTTTCTTGAATTTCTTTCTTTAGTGTTCTGTAGTTCTCATTGTAGAGGTCTTTCACCTCTTTTGTGAGATTGATTCCCAAATATTTTATTTTTTTTGAAGCTATTGTGAATGGGGTAGTTTTCCTAATTTCTCTTTCTGAAGATTCATCGCTTATGTATAAAAATGCTAGATTTATGTGCATTGATCTTATATCCCACTACTTTACTGAATTCACTTATGAGATCTAAAAGTTTTCTGGTGGAATTTCCTGGTTCCTCTTAGTATACAATCATATCATCAGCAAATGGTGATAGTTTGAGTTCTTCTTTTCCTATTCGTATCCCTTTAATTTCATTGGTCTGTCTAAGTGCTCTGGCTAGAGTTTCAAGGACGATATTGAATAGAAGTGGTGAAAGAGGGCATCCCTGACTTGTTCCAGTTTTTAGAGGGAATGCTTTCAGTTTTTCACCATTTAGAATGATATTAGCCATGGGCTTAGCGTAGATGGCCTTTACAATGTTAAGGAATGTTCCCACTATCCCTATTTTTTCTAGTGTTTTGAGAAAGAAGGGGTGCTGTATTTCATCGAATGCTTTTTCTGCATCTATCAAAATAATCATGTGATTCTTGACTTTAAGTCTATTGATATGGTGAATTACATTTATTGATTTCCTGATGTTGAACCAACCTTTCATCCCTAGGAAGAAACCCACTTGATCATGGTGCACTATCTTTTTAATATATTTTTGTATGCGATTTGCTAAAATTTTGTTTAGAATTTTTGCATTGGTGTTCATTAAGGATATTGGTCTGAAATTTTCTTTCCTTGATGTGTCTCTGTCTGGTTTAGGAATCAGGGTAATATTGACTTCATAGAATGATTTTAGGAGGGTTCTCTCCTCTTTTATTTTATGGAATACTTTGAGAAGTATTGGAATGAGCTCTTCTTTAAAGGTTTTGTAGAACTCGGCTGAGAACCCATCTGGTTCTGGACTTTTCTTTGTTGGTAGGCTTTGATGACTTCTTGTATTTCATTACTTGAAATTGGTCTATTTCAATTATGTATGTCCTCCTCGTTCAGTTTAGGCAATTCATATGTCTCTAGAAACCTGTTGATGTCTTCAAAATTTTCTATTTTGTTGGAGTATAGGTTTTCAAAGTAGCTTCTAATTATATTTTGTATTTCAGTCATGTCTGTTGTGATATTTCCTTGTTCATTCTGAATTTTAGTGATTTGGGTTTTCTCTCATCTTCTCTTTGCTAGTGTGGCTAAAGGTTTATCAATTTTGTTTATTTTTTCGAAGAACCAACTATTTATTTTGTCAATTTTTTGTATTGTTTCTTCTGTTTCAATTTCATTGATTTCAGCTCTGATTTTGACTATTTCCTGTCTTCTACTACTTTTGGTGTTGGTCTGTTCTTCTTTTTCTAGGGCTTTGAGCTGTAGTGTTAGGTCATTTATTTTTTGAGTTTTACTTCTTTTATTAAATGTGATCCTTCAAATAAATCTTCCTTAAGTACTGCTTTCATAGTGTCCCAGAGATTTTGATATGATGTTTCTTTGTTCTCGTTTACCTCTAAGAATTTTTTAATTTCCTTCCTAATATCTTCTGTTTTCCATTCATCATATAATAACATATTGTTTAATCTCCAGGTGTTGGAGTAGTTTCTGTTTTTTACTCTTTCATTTATTTCTAACTTCAATCCATTATGATCTGATAGAATACAAGGTAGTGTCTCTATCTTCTTGTATTTGCTGACATTAGCTTTGTGGCATAATATATGGTCTATTTTAGAGAAGGATCCATGTGCTGCTGAGAAGAAAGTGTATTCGCTCTTGGTTGGATGGTATGTTCTATGAATGTCTGTTAAGTCTAAATTATTGATTGCGTTATTGAGATCTATGGTTTCTTTGTTCAATTTTTGTTTGGAAGATCTGTCTAGTGGTGAGAGAGGCGTGTTAAAATCACCTAGTATTATTGTGTTATGGTCTATTTTGTTTCTAAAATTGTGAAGGATTTGTTTAACATACATGGATGAGCCACTGCTTGGGGCATAGATGTTTATGATTGTTATATCTTGCTGATTTGTGCTTCCCTTAAGCAGTATGAAATGTCCTTCTTTATACCTTATGACTAACTTTGGCTTGAAGTCCACATTATCTGAAATGAGGATGGATACTCCAGCTTTTTTGCTGAGTCCATGTGCATGGTATGTTTTTCCCCATCCTTTCACCTTTAGTCTATGGGTATCTCTTTCTATGAGGTGAGTCTCTTGCAGGCAACATATTGTTGGATCTTTCTTTTTAATCCAATCTGCCAGTCTATGTCTTTTGATTGATGAATTCAGGCCATTAACATTCAGGGTTATTATTGAGATATGATTTGTATTCCCAGTCATTTGGTTCATATTTAAAATTTTTGACACATCTTGGTTCCTCCTTTTTTGACAGTTCCTTTAGGATAATTCCTCCCTTTGCTGATTTGCTTCTTTGTTTTTTATCTCTTCCTCATGGAATATTTTGCTGAGAATGTTCTGTAATGCTGGCTCTCTTTTTGTAAATTCTTTTAGCTTTTGTTTATCATGGAGTGATTTTATTTCATCATCAAATTTGAAGGTAAGTTTTGCTGGGTATAAGGTTCTTGGTTGGCATCCATTTTCTTTCAGAGCTTGAAAAATGTTGTTCCAGGCCCTTCTAGCTTTTAGGGTCTGGATTGAAAAATCTGCTGATATCCGTATTGGTTTCCCCCAGAATGTAATTTGGTTCTTTTCTCTCACACTCTTTAAAATTCTGTCTTTATTTTGTATGTTAGGTATTTTCATTATAATGTGCCTTTGTGTGGGTCTGCTGTAATTTTGTGTATTTGGAGTCCTGTAAGCCTCTTGGACTTGATTTTCCATTTCATTCTTCAGATTTGGGAAATTTTCTGATATTAGTTCATTGAATAGATTGTTCATTCCTTTGGTTTGTTTCTCTAAGCCTTCCTCAATCCCAATAATTCTCAAATTTGGCCTTTTCATGATATCCCATAGTTCTTGGAGATCCTGTTCATAATTTCTCACCATCTTCTCTGTTTGTTCAACTTTGTTTTCGAGGTTAAATATTTTGTCTTCAATATCTGAAGTTCTGTCTTCCAGGTGTTCTATCGCATTGGTTATGCTTTCTATGGAGTTCTTAATTTCGTTTATTGTTTCCTTCATTTCAAGGATTTCTGTTTGTTTTTCTTTTCAATATCTCGAACTCTTTATTGAAATGATCTTTTGCTTCCTGAATTTGCTCTGTTAACTGTCGATTGGTGCGATCATTCAATGCCTGCATTTGCTCTTTCATCTCATCGTTTGCTTCCCTAATCATTTCAATTATGTACATTCTGAACTCCCTTTCTGTCATTTCTTCTGCCATCCTGTCATTGGATTTTATTGATGTAACACCTAGATTTGTTTGGGGCATTTTCTTCCCTTGTTTTCTCATATTGTTCAGGAATCAGTAGGTCATTAAGATATTGCAGATTTCCTCTATCAACTTATAATGTCCCTGAAGATTGCTAGTATATCCCCTCTTATCCTTCAGTAGCCTGAAGTCTTGGAGGAAGTTGATAATGGGGAGCTCCACGAATAAGCTGCCTCTCTAGGGGTGATGACCCTCAGGTGGCGTATATTCCCTGCTTCTGGGCAGAGGTGCCTCCACTTGTTGACCAATGGTCATCCAATGGGGAACTAGACTGCGGGCTTAGGCAAGGCCTGTTTGTGCCTGTGTCTCTGGTTTTACCGTCCCTGTGGGAGAATCTCCTCCAGCAGGGAAGACTCACTCGGTGGTGACATCTAACTGGTCAGTTCCCCTCCTAGAGGTTCCCCTCAATCTTCAACTACCGCCTGGGCTGGGCTGTCTTCCTCTGCAACGTTCCCAGGGGCCCATACCTACGTCCTGGGCCTGGGAGCCTCATCCTCCGCAGGCGAGTCTCTTTAGGCTGCCTCTCCCAGAGAATCTGCCCGCAGCCCTGGAAAGTTCACTCCACCCCTTGGCGTGTCTCTGTGCAGCTCTTCCAGCAAGAAGCCACCTAGCTCCTGGGACTCTGCTCTGCACCTTATTGCCTGGCTATGTGGCCCCTCCTCTGAGCTGCCACCTGGGGCCTCGTACAATATCTCCGAGACCCAGAGGCCCGCCACACACCTCCTCCCCAGACAGCTGCCCGGTTTCCAACACAGTCACTCGGAGTCCAAGCAACTCACTTCACGTCTCCTCCTCCTGCTAACTGCCCATAGCCCTAGGCAGTCACTCCAAGTCCAAGTGACCCGCCCTGTTCCTCCTCCTCCTCCTCCGGGTAGCCCCCTGGTTGTTCAGGAGCGGTGGCTCCGAGACCAAGTGACCCACTGCACTCCTCCTCCAGGCAGGCCACCGGTGTTCAGGATCGGTCGCTTTTAGTCCAATCAACTCACCACTTGCCTCCTCCTCTGGCAACTGCCTGTAACTCTGATGCAGTCACTCCTAGACCAAGTGACCCACCGCTCTCCTCCTCCAGGCAGGCCACTGGTGTTCTGGAGCAGTCGTTCTAAGTTCAAACAGCTCGCCACGCAGCTCCTCCTCTGGCAACCGCCTGTGGCTCTGATGCAGTCACTCCTAAACCAAGCGACCCACCTCGCTCCTCCTCTTCCTCTGGGCAACCCCCCAGTGTTCAGAAGCGGTTGTTCTGAGTCCAAACAGCTCGCCACGCAGCTCCTACTCAGGCAGCCACCCAGAGCCCCAGTGGTTGCTCCAAGTCCAAGCGCTGTGCTGATCCGCCTCCTCTATGATGATCCCAGTTGTCTGTGTTTACCGCTCCAGTTGGGGGAGGGGTGTCTCACCAAGCAACTCTACTTCACAATGTTCCCTGGGTTCCGGGGCTACCACCCCATCCAGGACGCCTCCCCAATGGGAGAGACTCACCCAGCGGCTTTGAGTTGGTCCCAAGTCTCTCACTATCTCCTCTTTTGAATCTTGCGTCCTGGAGCAACATGAAATGCAGCTGCCCTCTAGTCCACCATCTTGAAAACCTCCAAGAGATAGAGATTCTGCATGTTGTCTTCCAGGTGTTTTGTCCAGCTGTAGGCCACAGCACATACATATATTGGTAGCCTCCATAAAGCACATTATCCATCTTTATCCATGAAAATTATTCCCATTGTAGAGATGAGAAAACACAGGTTTCTGGACATTAAATGGTAACTCAGCAGCACACAGAGATCTACCCAGAGACATAACTATATAAAATTCCTTCAAAGCTTCTCAAAGGTTGGTTAGTTCTTGATATGAGGATGTTGATCTGGAGAAATATTATTTTCTTCCCATTTTGAAGATAATGCCATTTCCTGCTGCTCAAAAACCAGGCCTGTTCCCTGGGGATGTTCAGCACCCCCACAACAGAACAACCGGGGAGTATAAAAAGTGAGAGTGAATCCTAGTACTCAATCATTTCATTTCTTTTCCTTGTTTTGAAAGGCCCATTTGCATGTATTTCCATTTTTTGTGCAAAATATACAGGAAACAACTTCCATTGTTGCTTAGTTTATGTGTATAGTTCAGTAGTATCAATTACATTCACTTTATTATTTAACCATTACCATCATCCATTTCCAGAAAATTTTCATCTTGCCAAACTGAAAATTTATATTCTTTTCCACAACTACCAATTTATCCTGATCTCAGACCCTGGCAAATGCAACACTATTATAAAACATCATGAGCATACAGTGTACAAAGTAATGTAAACAGGGAGAAGGAATACATATGTTGAGGTTAGCTTTTGCTGATGTTTTTCTAGACTACGTTCTAACTAGATGCTGCAGGTCCTGAGATTGGACTGTTCTGCTCTGTGTCCTCAGGTCTCAGCACAGGAGTGAACACAGTGTACATCACTGAGGCCATTGCCCAGTTCTGGAGTTGCCAGGGAATGGGATTTGGCTGAACCTAGTGTACTCCAAAGCCTGTTCCATAAAATATGTAACACCTGAAAGTGAGACCACAGGTGGAGAATGCTTTTTATTCCCCAATGCTTGATTGTATTCTCAGAATGGAGAAACAATTTTATAGAACAGAAAAAGGTTCTGGAGATAGGAAGAAATCCAGATATGACACCAATGAAATGCATGACTGTTCTGAGTGCCATGGTGCATGCCTGTAATCCAGCAGCTCAGGAGGATGAGGTAGGAGGATTGCAAGTTCAAAGCCAGCTTCAGCAACTTACCAATGCCCTAAGCAACTTAGTAAGACCCTGTCTCAAAATAAAAAATAAAAAGGGCTGAGGGTGTAGCTCAGTGGTTAAGCATCCCTGGATTCAATCCCTGGATTAAAAAAAAAAAAAAAAAACATGATTATGTTAGTGCTGATGGTGTCAGAAGAGAAAAGATTTAAAAGTTGAGAAAAGTGACAGAAGAAATGAGAAACTTCAACATCCTTGAAGTATTTCAATTATAAGGCAATCAAATTGTGCAGTTGGGATTCCAAAAGATGACCAAAAGGAATATCAAAACTAAGACGCAGAGACTGGTGTTCATGATGACTGACTATTTCAGGGGGTGACAGATGACTACAATCCATTCTTAGGACATCACAGACAGAAGCAGTTCCTCCACAATTCCAAAAATTAGAAGAAAAGACATAAGTATCAGGCAGATCACATAGGAGATGTCTACTGTGAATTTGGATGTCCACAGTGATGTTTGGGATGGTGGTGGAGGTGAAGCAGATGACAGTCAAAGACAGGCTGGAGAGGAAGAAGTACATGGGGGTGTGGAGGTGGGAGTCAGAGTTGACAGCCAGGATGATGAGCAGGTTACCAAGCACTGTGGCCAAGTACATGGACAGTAACCGGCCAAAGAGGATGGGCTGCAGTTCTGGATCCTCTGAGAGTTTCAGGAGGTGGAACTCTGGGACACATGTGTTTTGTGCTTCTATTTTACTTGGACACTGTTTTTGTTGTTGTTGTTGTTGTTGTTTTTGTTTTGTTTTGTTTGTTTGTTTATTTTTCTGCACTGGGGATTGAATCTAGTGGTTCTTAACTACTGAGACACATCCCTGGCACTTTTTCTTTATTTTTTTTGAGACAGGGTCTTACTGAGTTGCTTGGGGCCTCACTGATACTTACTAGATGTGGGAGTAGGGGGTAAGAGAAGAATGGAGGAACTTTAGTTTATGTAGAGGGAAATGAGAGGGAGGAGGGGCAGGGGTATAAAAGATGATGGAATGAGACATCATTACCCTATGTCATGTATGATTACATGAATGGTAAGGATCTACATCATGCACAATCATAGAAATGAAATTTTGTACCCCATTTGCATACAATGAGTCAAAATGCAGTCTGTAAAAATAAATAAAATTTAAAAATTAAAAAATTGCTGAAAATGGCTTTGAACTTGTGATCCTCCTGCCTCAACCTCCTGAGCTGCTGGGATTATTGGTGTGTACTACAGTAATCAGTAAGAAAGAACATCTTTCCATTTAAAGTAAATTAAGAAGTAGATAAAGTTTACTCTAAGGCAATGGGAGAAATTCCTTTTACTTAGAGTATTTGGAATCCAATGTAAAAGCTAGGACTGCATGACCTGTACACATATGTGCCAGTTATACCCCAAGGGTTTCATCATTTTTGGATTTTATGTTTTTTGTTTGAAGATATAGGTCTTAAATTCTGTCTTTTATAAATCATTTAATATAACTGTTATACTTGGCCTTATAGATTTTGAATTTTGATTAATACGGTTTGGTTAAAGCCACATAGTCCTGCGGCACCACTGACAATACATGTGTTATTAGTGTACGCTGCTCCAGTAAATTATTAAAATTAGTGAAATGTGCCTGGTGTGGTGGTGCATGCCTGTAATCTCAGGAGGCTGAGACAGGAGAATCTCAAGTTCAAATTCAGCTGCAGCAACTTAGCAGGGCCCTAGGCAGTTTAGCAAGACCCTGTCTCAAAATAAAAGTAAAAAGGGCTGGGGGTGTGGTTCAGTGGTTGAGTACCCCTGGGTTCAATCCTTGGTATCAAAAAAACAAACAAAAAAATCAGTTAAATGATAACAAACACTTTACAAATTTTATATTGTACCCATGAGTATTTTTATCATCAATCTCCATACAATCTCAGTAAAATATCTGGCCTATCAGACACAACATTTTTTTCTTCTGTTTCTTTCTCTTTTTTCTTTTTTGTCATTCTGTATTCATTGATGTGTGTTCATGAACCTGTTCATGATGTGTGATTGTTTTTCTGATCATAAACTCTGGTTGGTGGTTGGTGAGTTTAGCACCAGCCAAAGGATATCAAAGCACAGGTTTTAATCTCTCAATCTTCTAATGCTTAGTTAATAAATTTGCAAGTGAATCCTGCCTGGTACATGGATTGTACTTTATAATTCTCTTGCTTTAGCTAATGAATAGTTACTTGGGTTCATTTATGCTATTTAAAAACTATTTTAATTGGAAAGAGTCACTTCTGATCACTGGATATTTCAATTGAATCGTGTGAAGATTAAACTAAGAAGAACAATGTAAACATTGAATTTTTGCTCCCCATTTTATGCATTCTTTACATATTCTTCCACTAGGGGGAACGCATTCCCCGTGGGTAATCTTTCTTCCCTGTGGAGCTATTTTCTTCTAGAAGTCAACTCAGAAGACAATGCTGTTTCAGATACTAGCAATCTGCACTAATGTCACAGAAATAATGCATAGAGCCTTCCTGTAAAATAATAATAATGAAAATAAAAATAACAATGTGGGAACTTATAGGGAAGACTGTGCACATGAAATGAAACATGCCACATAGACTGGCACAGAGCTCAGAGACTGGCAGTTAGGAAGCCCTCAACAATGGCACAGAACATGAGTTTACTATCCTATTCCTCCTCCTCCTCCCCCAGCGCCTCCTCCTCATCACCACCACCCATGTGTTTGGAGTTCTTTGGAACAGTTCTCATACACCTAACTTCTGCTCTTGTGAGTGAAATGTCCATGGGAACTTGAATTCACACTGTGAGTGGAAAACAAAATTTTGAACATTATGTTTGGGACCACCCCCAAAAAGGGAAGCCAGCTTCACAGCCCCCATACTTGAAATTTGCACACTATTGTTCTCAACTATTACATTTCTTCTAATGATGGTAAGTAAGTGCTATGTCACTTCCTCCTCCCATCCTTGTCTTCATCAGCACATAGGTGGTTATCCAGAGTGTCTGCTGAGTCATTACCAAGGACTGAAGATATGATGAGTCTTCCCTGCTTGAGGCAAGTCAAAGCTCTGACTTGATACTTAGTATTGATATGAATGCAGTAACAGGAGTGTCCTGGTTTAGAACCTATACTCTAAGAAAAGATGAAAAAAAAAACAAAAAATACTAGACTGTCCTTCTGTGCAGCCTCCACAGGGAACTTTTAATGTCCCTGTTCCTCAGGCTGTAGATGAAGGGGTTCAGCATAGGACTGACTACAGTGTACATCACTGAGGCCAATGCACCCTTTCTGGGAGCATGCAATACAGCTGTGCCAAGGTACTCTACAATGCCTGTCCCATAAAATAAGCAAACAACAGAGAGATGAGACCCACAGGTGGAGAAGACTTTGTACTTCCCCCCTGAGGATGGGATCCTCAGAATTGAGGAAACAATTTTATAGTAAGAGAAAAGGATCCCTGAGATGGGAAGAAAGCCAAATATGCCACCTATAACATAAATGACTATGTTATTGGTAAAGGTATCAGAACAGGCAAGATTGAGGAGTTGAGAAGGGTCACAGAAGAAGTTAGTGATTTCCACATCCTTGAAGTAGGTAAATTGTAGTATAATCAAATTGTGTAGCAGGGAGTTGAAAAGGCTGAATAATAAAGACACCAAAACTAAGAAGCCACAGAGATGAGGGTTCATAATGACTGGGTATCGCAAGGGGTGACAGATGGCTACAAACCGGTCATAGGCCATGACAGTCAGAAGCATGTCATCCATACAGACCAACATGGCAAACAGAGACATCTGCGTCAGGCAGCCCACGTACGAGATGACTGTGCTCTGAATCTGGATGTCCACGATCATCTTTGGGACTGTAGTGGAGATAAAACAGATGTCAGTGAAGGACAGGTTGGAGAGGAAGAAGTACATGGGGGTGTGGAGGTGGGAGTCAGAGCTGACAGCCAGGATGATGAGCAGGTTCCCAAGCACTGTGACCAGGTACATGGACAGGAACAGTCCAAAGAGGACAGGTTGCAGGTCTGGATCCTCTGAAAGTCCAATGAGATGGAATTCTGAGACACATGTTAGATTTGTTCCTTCTATATTACCTGGACACCTTTGGGAATAAAAGCATTAGAAAAAGGAAACAATAAATAGTCAACCAGCTCAAGCAAGGTACTCATACTTGAATTCCATTCACCTTCTGAAATATTTCCTGGGACAAATTGCATCTTCTCTGAACTCTCACATTATTTGTATCTGTGTTTCATAGCCTTGTGTGCTCATTTTAAATGAGCAGTGCTAGAGACCAAGACATTACATGCAACAAGTCTATTATTGACAATTTTATGGGTATATATTGTTTATATGGAATTGTAGGTTTCATTGAGTTCTATTTGTGCATGCATTTAACAATTTAATCAGTTGTACTCCCTCATAGCTAATACCTCTTCCCTCTTCTCCTTCCCCAAGTTCCTACCTCTTCCTTAATGTCCTCCCTCCTATTTTAATGAGTACCTTGTTTTCTTTTTTCTCTCTAACTTCCATGTAGGAGAGAAAGCATGTGACACTCATCTTCCTGAGTCTGGCTTGTTTTGTACAGTCTACTTTTCTAATAAAAGAGAGGAACCAGCAGGCAAGTGGCTCTTGGTTTCACCCGCAGCACCATGAAAAATAATAAAAGAAGGGAGGAAGAAATAGTCTTTCCATATGAAAAGTATCATCATTAAAAGAAATCAAGAAGCTGTCAAGATAACTTATTTTAAGGCAAGGAAAACAATCCTGTCATTAAAATGACTATAAACACCATGTCAGAGAAATTCCTGTCTCCAGCTTTGCTGATCTTCCAATTTTGATGCATTCTTTAAATGCACGTAATGATATGACATCACTTGGCACAAATGGTTAAAGAATAAATGTAATGAATAATGTAATGATAAGACTCATGAAAATTTAAAAACTTTTGACATTATATTTTTGTTCAACCCTATGACATCTCAGAAAGGTATCTGAGAATGACAGCTTTATTTTTAAATTTTCTCTTGATAATCTATTTAACAATGGTCTGCTCATGCTGCTATATTGCTTTTATAATCATAAACTTTTATTTTCATTTGAAGACTTTAGCACCTAGCAAATGACCCAAAATTCTAAATGGAATTTGCAAAGTTGGGGCCTTCATATGCCTAGTTCATGGTTTTTCAAGTTAGTCCTGCCTCATATGTGGACTGCACTTCTCCTACTTCAGCTGCATGAAGACAATTTTAGGACTGTATTTTGTTAGCTCATATTATAACTTCATGGGAAAAATTGAAGAATGAAAAGTACAGGAAATAAACACACTGTGAACATTTTCTCATCTATAAAATGTGGATAATAATTAACCATCTAAAGCTTAATTATCCAAAAGGGCTTAAGAGCATTTTAAATTGTGTAGACTTGTTCCATCTCAGTATCTCAGTGGATATCTTAGTATATATGTATCCTGGGCTTCACGCCAAGTTAAATCCATCATAGTGTCTACATGTGAAGTTCTTGGTGTTTTTTTTCCACACTAGTATTGAAAACCACTGACATAACATTTCCTGGCATTTAGAAAATATTTCATTAAAGATTCATGCTATTACAGCCAATAATACTCACTACAATCATTAAAACAAAACATTTAGTAATGTGTGCTTCAGATCTGAACTTCTGTGGAGAATTGAAACATGGCCCATGGAATTTGAATACTTTATGTCTACAGGATTTCATTCTCCTGCTCACCTGTTCCACAGTCAAATTGTGTCATGAATTTGGGGGGCAGATTTTCCCATAGATCTTTCCATTTCTATTTTGATATATGTATCTACAAAACAAAATTTTTATTAAAAACTTAACTAATGATGCCTTAAAGCTCATCTATTCAGTATGTCACAGCACTTTTTTTGAGCTACTTTACATTCAAACGTGATTTGACATACATTGGGTTCAAATGCTTTAACTGATGCAGAGTTACCTGAGGGTGGGACTTCATTTGTAAGTTTTTTTTTCTTTTTTTTTTTTTTAATTATGACAATACTTTTAAAATTCTTGTATTTCTTTCCCTCACATTAATGAAATTTTCCATGCACTATTTGGGTAGAGAGAATTGTTCTTTGACTTCCAACAAATCATGTCTATTAGTTTAACTACAAATCACCTCCATTTGTTGCCCCAATAAAATTCTGTCAACTACTAATCACCTCCATTTGTTGCCCCAATAAAATTCTGTCATTACTGATATATTCCCTTATTTTTAATGGACACCTTCAAAATATCCTTGTCAGGTGTCTATTAGCAATCCTCGCATAGCAAATCACTGATAAATTTCATCTCCTAAGGAAACCATTTCCACTGGGCTCCAGTGGAGAAGACAGTGTCCTGGGATGGGAGAAAGGAAATCCACATTTTAGTCTTGAATCATTGATGGACCATATTATGCAAAATATGTGTCAATCTCTCCTCCTTTCTGAACTTGTACTCTTACTGATAGGGAGAATAAAGGCAATCACCATTCATACATGGCTCATAAGGAAAGTTTGAATCTAAAAATATTTATCATTTTGGCTACTTTATCAAAGTACAGAATGCAAAGCTATGGGAATAACTAGCTGTTGAGGTATATCAGTGTTTAGGATTACTGAACTCTGGATGATAGGAAGCTCTTACCTGGGTCTCATCTCAAGCTGTAAGTCTTAACCTGCCCCCTTCTTTATTTCTGATACCCAAGGAAGTCTGTGCTATGTTTTTGAATAATTGATCATGCAGATGTGGTTAAAAGGATTATAGGACCCAGGTGTCCATGACATGGATACAAACAAAAGCTATTTTATCTTGTCTCCACTTCTGTGGAACATTACTTCTATGGAACATCACTAAAGTGCAAGAGTGCGGACAGGAAAGCACCAAGTGTGTTGAAGGTGCACTGATTGTGTCCAGGATTTGTGAACCAAGAAACAGTCTCTTCAATATTTATAAAGGTTTTTGTTTTTGAATCACCTTGTGTGCTTAGTAGTATAAAGGCTCTGGAGAATTACAAATAAATGATTTATTCCTCTCCAAATTGACAGCATATAGAAGTAAGAAAATGTCATTTCTGATTGATGGATAGTTTAGTTGAATGGTGTGATGCTCAAACTTACCATTATTATTAATAGTAATATCTGAACTGTTATTTTCCCTTACCTATGTGTTCACCTCCTACCCACCACACAAAGAATCTCTATTTACTCCATCATCACTGCAGTTGTCTCAACTAGAAAGAACTTCAGATGACAATACTAAGCTTGTGACACTAAGAAGATGCACTATGTTTAAGAAAGAAACAGGAACCTAGAGGTGAAAATTAAATTCGTAATCTCTGAATCTGACGCATTACAACTTTCATTGTTTCCCAACTATCTGACATTTGACATATAGAGGATTTAGCCACATAGAATTATGGGCACATTTTTAAGCTATTCCAATTTCCTGAGTATGAATGATATCAAGTCCTGACTTCACCTGCCCTTGATATTAAGTGATTGAGTAGAAGTTCGCAGGAGGATGTGGAGAGCTGCAGGATCTCCTGGACCAGGGCCAGAGTACAGTCTGTGTTGAACCATTACTTTCTGCTCTTTTGTGGTCATTGCCCTTGGTCTGTCTGTGCTTCCCATAGTGGGTGGCTGGTGTCACCCTTTCTCTGCCCTATGATCTAGCAGGAACCCACATGAGGAAGAGCACTGTGAGCAACGGGTCTCTTTCTGGAGTGACAGGAAGTTAAAAATGTTTGGTTTGTCAAGGGGACACCCTGCCAGTGTTTTCAAAGAAGGACACCTTGTGTCTGCAATCTGACATGTAAAAACATACCTCTCTCACTCCTACCTAAAAAAATGGTATATCCTTCCTTGAATGTAAAATAGGAGCAACCTGGGCACTGAAAACAAGATAAAAACCTGCAGATGCAGTAAGTTGTATAGTACACAGAACTCGGTGCCTGGTGTCTAGGGAACATTTCTCCAATGGTCATGATGTCTCAGTTACTGTCTTCCTCATCCTCATTCCTATCACCCCCTTCCTAATCTTTTGGACTGTTTGTGGAACAGTGTGGGGGACCCAGTTTTCCTATCATGGAGATGGTGGTCAGTCTAAGGGAAGTAGAGCCATTAAGGAGGAAAGAAAAAGCAGTGGGTGAGATTTTTGGAGCCCTACCACCACAAAGAACACAAATTTAACAGTCCCTACAGTTGAATTTTTCCACATAGGTGTCCTCTCCCCTGGCTATACAAACTCTTTGTTTATCCTGATGGTGATGAAGCAGCATTTCCACAGTCCCACCTCCACCCATCATCTTCCTTAGTACTTACAGAAAAATGCTGATCTCTGCTGTGTCATAACCAGGAGCTGAGTATCCCATCGCCCTCTTCTGCCAAGTCTCTACTTAAGGCTCAGCCTCTATCCTCAGGATTGATATAAACACAGTGGCTGATAGACACTTCCTGATTCAAACAACAATGGGAAGAGGAGCTACAGTCAGGGAGTCCACTGGATTGGAGCCACGCACTGAAGACCCACAGGCACAGGCTGAGTATTACCTATCAGAAGACCTTGGGGGCTCCATGCACAGAGCTCCTAATTAGCCAAATTGGTTCATGTTCTCCAAATCTCTAAGGACTTCTTTACTTATCAGTAACAAAGGAGTAAATGAATGTCCCTAAAGGCTATGGTCTCCTATATTCAATGTTACATTTGTGTGTAATACTCATTTATTTCAAGTCTTTTCATTAACTTTTTAAATTGTGTGTATGAATGAGATTTGGTATGACATTTACAAACATTCATAGAGTGTGCAAGTATCCTTACCTAAACATCCTGCTTCTACACTCTCTTGTTCAAATAAGCTCATGCTCCCCAAATCCTCCATGCACACACACACACAAAAAAAAAACCATGTGTGTGTGTGTGTGTGTGTGTGTAAGAAAGCATTTTCCATAGACCCATCTGCACCCATTATGTCCCCCAGTGTGTCTGTGGGTGTATGTATGTGATATATACCACTCCTAGACGTCTACTTCTACGGCAAAAGCAGAAAATTAACACAAAGACTGTGAATATCACACAACAAAGGTGTCTCAATTGAAATCATTGTAGGTCATTATGGAAAGCAAATCGAGATCACGCTAAGTCATTTTAGACTATGCACTAAAAAGATCCACACATAAGTATAGCAGAGAAATATATTCCAATGTGTATAAAACCCAATGCAGAAATATAAGAATTATGAAAATAAAATATGACGGTGCCTATTAAAGGTCATAATTCCCCAGCAACTCATTCCCAACATATTGAAGTGGATGAAATTCCAGATAAATAATTCAAAAGAATGATTATAAAAATAATCAATGAATTCCAAGAGAATACAGAAAAACAACTGAATGAATTAAGGAAGTCAGTACAGAATGATTGAGAAAAATCAATGAGGAGATAGAAATATTGAAAAATAAATAAACAGAAATCTTGGAAATGAAAAACACAATAAATCAAATAAAATGTTCAGTTGGAAATCTCCCTAACAGAGTAGATTATGCTGAAGACAAAGTGGCCAGCTTTGAACATTCAGACAGTATCAAAGAAAAGAAAATATGTAACTGTGATCAGAATACACAAAAAATATGGGACAGCATTAAGAGATCAAATTTAAAAATCACTGGAATTCAGGAGTAGTGTTGGATGCAGCCTAATGAAATGGATAGCCTCTGCAGGGAAATAACAGTAAAATGTTCCCACCTTTCAAATGAGAAGAATTTCAAGATACAAAAGGCACTCAAAACCCCAAATAGGTAAGATCAAAAAAGAATCTCCATGACACAGGACTACCTCCATTCTATGATGAAACATGGTAGGAACTGCATATCTCAAACTACAAATATATGGTCACCAAGGAGGCAGGATTTATAGCTAAAGATGTTTAGGTTGGTTTCCTTTGCCAACCTATATTTCAAATACATTCCAGGACAGATTAGACTGTCCTGTTGTGAACCTCTTTAGGGCTTTTTTAATGTTCCTGTTCCTCAGACTTTAGATTATGAGATTCAGCATAGGGGTGACAAGTGTTTACATCACTGACTGCTACTTTATTTCTGGGAGAATGTGAGACACCTGAAGCAAGGTAAACTTTAAAGTCTGTTCCATGCAAATAGTAATTGACCTGTGAGATCCACAGATGAAGAAGGTTTTATGCTTTCCATCTGATGATGGTATTCTCAAAATGGAGAAAATTGTTTTATAGTCAGAGAAAGAATCCCTAAGAGAGAAAGAAATCCAGAGGTAGCAGCAACATAAAAAGTCACAGTATTATTAGTAAATGTATCTGTATAGGTTAGATTAAGAAACTGAGGACAGTCAAAGCAGAAACTAGCAAGTTCTACAATCTTTAGGTGGAATATTGAAAGGAAATAAAATGACCCAGTAGTGAGTTCAAAATGCTATCTGAAAACAACATTGACACTAAGAAGTCACAGCGGTGAAGGTTCACAATGACAGGGTGCTTGAGAGGATTACAGAAGCCTGTAGACAGGTCTTAGGCCATCACACTGAGAAGCAGCTTACGTATATCCAAGGAAAGGTAAAGAGAGACCTCTGTGTCAGGCAGCAGAATTACATGTTCTGCTCTAAGATGGGGTGTGCACATTAACTCTGGACCATGGGAGAGATGCAATAGATGTCAGCCAAGGATAGAAAGAAGATCATAGGTATGTGAAGGCAGAACTCTAATGTGACAGGCGGAGTCATGGAAACATTTCCAACCCCAGTGAGCAGGTACGTCCTCAGGAGTAATCTGAAAAGGATAGGCTGCAGTTCAAGACCTACTAAGAGACCATGGGAGTTCTGAAGCACCTGTTAATTTTAATAAAGAAGTAGGGATAGAGAAAAGCAGAGAGGTACCCAGCAGTCTCTTTGTGTGCTTACCTGTGTATATGTGTGTGTGTTGGTCAGATTTCTGTGGTAGAGATGAAGTATTGAGAAAACAATTTCACGGAGGGAGACCAGAATGCCAATAGGACTGTGAACAGTGAAGACAGGGCTTAAGAGGGTGTAGAGAAAAAGGAGGACACTATTGGTAAATGAACTAGAGGTCATTCCTGTTATGTTCTGGCTAAGAAGATATCTACATTTTGCCTGAATCCTGAGACTTTTTGTGAGGCTTATTTTAAAAGTGATGGACTTATTAACCTGGCAGAAGAAATGTCCAGGCAGCATAAGATTCAGGAAGTGGCATGGGTATTGCTGTCAGCTTTTAGTCAAGTTTATTGTGATATTCAGGAGCAGAAAACAGAGCAGAAATAGTTGAAAAACTTGGACCTGAAAGGCAGGAGTAAAACTGGGGCTAAGAAAGTTGTAGTTGTTAAAGACATTACTGCCACTAAAGAAATGCTAAATATTTTGCCCAGAAACAATAAGAAAGATGGCTTGAGGGCATCTCAGGAGTTAGCAAGATCACACCCATTTCAGGCTCAAGGGAGTAAAAATGAAAATTCTCATGAGAAGAGACCAATGGGGAATCCTTGCACAAGTTTTTTCAATGTGCTCAGCCACCCCTACACTCAGAGGCTGGTGCAGCTATGGTACCTGGAGGCTTGGCTGCGGCTCAAGATGGCAGCAGACCTTGGCATCAAACACATGGTGCTGGTTCTGCAGAAATGCAGGATGCTGGAGTTAGGGGTCCTGGAGGCTTCCACCAAGATTTCAAGGGAAGGCCTTGGGATCCAGGCAAAGTGCAGCAGGGTTGGAATCCCTGCAGGCTCCCCCTGAGAAGGCAAGGTGTGGAGATTTGAGGAAGAAGCTGCAGCTGCAGTGGAGATCACTGAGATTAAGAAATACCAGTAACCTTGGACATCATCCTAGGAAAGCCACAGGAACTGAGCAAAGACAAACAAACAGAGAGGCCATTTGGGCTGCAACCAACAAGGTCACAGGGGAAGAGCTACACAAGCCCTTTGGAGAGGACATCGTACCATGTGCTCCAGATGCTGAACACAGAACTACAGAACTTGTTTGTTCATCTGGATTTGGGTCTTGCTTTGTTCTCATCCCTTTTTTCTATGCCCCTGTTTTTGTGAATGGAAATGTTTACTCTGTAACTTTATATATTGGATACTTGTAAATTGATTTTCATTTTACAGGAGCTCACAATGCAAGATTGCCTTGAGCCTCAGAATACTTTGGACTTGAACGTTGAGCAATCTTGTAACAGTTGAGACTATGAGAACTCTTGGGAATGAACTAGATGTATTTGCATTGTCAGATGAGTGTGAACTTTGCGGGGTCATGGGTGGAATGTTATGGTTTAGATGTGGTGTTCCCCAAAAAGCTCACATGTGAGATAATGCAAGAAGGTTTGGAGGAGAGATGATTGGGTTATAGCCTTAACCTAATCAGTGAATTGCTCCCTGATGGGATTAACTGAGTGGTAACTGGAGGCAGGTGGGGTATGGTTGAAGGAAGTGATTATTGAGGGTATGACTATGGGGTATATATTTTGTATCTGGAGAGCGGAATCTCTCTGTTTCCTGATCACCATGTGAAATGCTTGGCCACACCCTTCCTCCATAATGTCCTGCCTTACCTTGAGCCCCAAAGAATAGAGCCTGCTCTCTATGTAGTGAGAGCTCTGAAACTTTTCCTCCTTCACAATTGTTCCGATTGGGTCTTTCAGTCACTGCAGTGAAAAAGTTGACTAAAATGGGGCATCAGCAGTATAGAGATGAGCTGAAGGTAGACATTTTTCTTGCATCCTCTGAGGCACACAGTGCCCATATAAATGTTTTGTGTGTCAACAAGAGAGAAAGAGGTTGCATATGGCTAAGGGACAGAATCATTAGGAGGAAGGCCCTGTACATGGCTGGTGAGTTGGACTTGTGTCAGTAGCCTCTGTAGACTCTAAATGATCCTGACAGAAATAGAAACTTAACTCTGGACTGGGCCTTGCTTACTAAATAGTAAGAGTGAATGTTCAGAGTACCATTAAAGAACTAGAACAGAAGATAAGGCACCAGTTTGGATCCCTTTTTCTCATTTCCACATACCAAGGAACACACTTTCATCCTCAGACTAATGGTTTCATGTTAGTCAGTGTTCCATCACTATAACAAATACTGAGATAAGCAACTTGTAAAGAACAAAAGTTGATTTTGGTTCACAGTTTTGGCAGTTTCAGTCCATAATCAGTTGGTCCTGTTGTTTTGGAATTATGGGGAAGCAGCATATCATGGCAGGAGTATGTGGTCAAGTAAAACCATTCACCTCATGACTAGGAAGTACAGAGAAGTGGAATGGGTTGGGGTCCCACTGTCCCCTTTGTGGGTGCACCCCATGAAAATCTCCCATTAGGCTCCACTGCTTAAAGATTCCACCACCTCCCAATAATGCTACCATGGGGACTGAGTCTTTAACACATGGGCCTTTGGGGGACACTTATCTAAACCACAGTAATTTTAATAGAAAAGTAGAATGGGCAATTGAAATAAACTTGAGTTGTCTAAAATAGGCAGGGATGAAGGCATGAAGGGTCTTTGTAAGTATGTGCACACATTCAACAACAGGGACATCGAGGTTTGTTCCTAGCTGGATAGAGTCACCTGCCTTTCTTGTGGATCTGGGGAAGAGGAGGTAAGGAAAGAATGCTGGCACAAATCTATACTTCTTCTCCATATCACCTCAACTTTCCTTTTTTTACCCAATGCAGTGGCCAGGACCAGGGTCAAAACCTTGGGCACCAGAAGAAGGGGTGGTTCCAAGGAAAAACTTTTAGCATAGCTTTAGGCCTCTGTGTTAGAATTCCTAGGGCCTGAGTAGGTGGACTGTGTGTTCACTCATCTGACAGAGTTAGGGTTCATAGTGAATGGACCTTATTGCCTACTAGTCCTGAAAGCTCTCAGGTTTTGTACATGTGTAACTTTCCCTTGTAGAATGGGAGTGGACTTAGGGGCAGGAACTTGCTAGACTAGTATTAGTACTGGCAATCTGGACCAGAATACTGACCAAAAATAATGTCCCTTACAAAGGTGGAAAAATATGAGTAAAAATAAAAGCAGGACAGGGCCAGGAGGAGAGGGAGAGGAAGAAAGAAGTAAGAGTAAAGGAATGAATAAATGGGGTATTTAATGGAGGAAATCCATTACTACCTTAGTGCCAGGATTTAGAATGCTTTGAACTGGATTTAGTTAACTTTCAGCTAATCTAGTTTTGTACAAGTTTATTGCAGCTACAAATAGCATTACATTAAGGGGGAAAGTACATTAGCATAAACAACTGAAAATGTATATAAAATATTTACTGGACAGATTAGTTGTTATTGTTCTCCTTCTTACACTCCCCTCCTCCTTCCTTTTTTTTATCTTGGTACTGGTGATTGAACTCAGGGGCATTTTACCATTAAGCTACATTTCTAGAACTTTTTTTTATATTTTGAATCAGGGTCTCACTAAATTGCTGAGGACTTCACTAAGTTGCTGTGGCTGATCTCAAACTTGTAAACTTCTGCCTTAGCCTCCTGAGTCACTGGGATTATAGGCTTAGGCTTAGATTAGTTCTTAAAAAAACAAAACAAAACTATCTCAACTCAGTACTGTCTTCTCCAAATGATAGGCACACTCAGACTAATACATTTTATTTGTTTCATATAAAAGGAATGCTGAAGGTAGATGTTCCAACAGCTATGCTCATATTGCTCCAAGAGAGCTGTGTTTGAAGGCCAGGTTTGTGATGTGTGTAGTGAAAACTTAGTCATATCCAAGAGATTCAGGTCTTTGTCCTCAGCTATTAGGAGGAGTCCCATGGAATGTTCTGCCTTATCAGGGTGTGTTTTCAAGGGGGCTTTGCTTACTTGAAGTCTAATAATGTAATTGCCGTGGGAGACACCTCTGTCAGTTCATTCTACAGGCAGAAGTATTAAATTGAAAATAGATTATGCTGATTCTTGATACCGATCTAATTCTCTGAAAATTTCTTGGTAATTTGAATGCTTTTAATGACATTAAACTCACCTATTGATTTTAAATTTAAAAAGTGAGTTTGAATTTTATGTTAAGATTTATGAAGTTTTAGTTTTAGAAGAGGGGAGTAGCCAACTTTTCCTATGCTTCTGTTCCATTAATATTAATGAGTCCTCAGAGATTAGGATAACATGAACCAATCTGGCTAATTATGAGCTCTGTTTATGGAGCTCTCAGATCCAGACAATCATAAACAATCAGCCTGTGCCCTGCAGCCTCTGGGTCCCAGTCCAGTTGGATCTGTGTGTCTCCTCTTTCCAGAGTCATTGTCTGCATTGGAGGTCCATGCCTGAGTCTGTCCTCCTGCCAGTTCTGAGGACGGAGCCTGACTCTCTGCCACTTACCAGGCAGGGGAAAGGCAATGGATCGTCATTCCTTGGTCATGCCCCAGCATAGAGGCAGCACTGACTGGTGAGTGTGGTGGGAGAAACTGGATGCAGGAGGGACTCAGAGAGCATGAATTCCTCATTATCCAGACAAGCAGCTGAAGTGTCCAGATGGAGGCCCCCAAATGCAAAGTTTTAACTCAGAGGCCCATGAAATAAAAAAAATTTAAGTTAAAAAATAAATTGACACCATAATTATATATATATGTATGTGGGATAGAGTGTGATAATTTGATACATGGATACAATATGTCATGATCAAATCTGGGTAATTAGCATTTTCATCTCCTTAAACATTTATTATTTCTTTGTGTTGGCAGCATTCAAATGCCTCTTTTCTAGTTCTTTATAAAATATCTAATAATTTTTTGTAAACTTTACCTACCCTACTGTTCTATAGAACACTAGAATTTATTGCTCCTAGATAACTGTATTTTGGTACCTGTCATCAAATCTCCCTCTTTCCCACTTCTTCCTACCTTTCCCACTCTCTGTGACCACTATTCTAGTTTGTAGTCTTGGTTCTGATGAGGATCCAAGACCTCTCGTTCAGACTTCTGCTCTCCTTCCACACTAGTTCTAGCTCTGGTGGGTATCTTTGTCACTAGGGCAAGAAATGGATCTCTCTAAACTGTCTCTTATGTGCTCTAAAATGATTGCAAAGGCCATCATGAGGATAAGAATGACAGATGATTGCAACTATGATGTCATGAATCTTTATCAAACTTTCCCAAGTGCCAGACTCTATGTAGTTAATTTAATTTCATCTGCAATGATCACTCCCAGGTGTAAACATTATTGTTCCTTTACTTGAAAGGAATGGAAAACTTCTTATGTAACTTGCACCATATTCTGGGATGGAATGGGGTGAATTGAACATTTTGACTCCAGACACAGGGACCTGTCCAGGATTCTCCTGCAGCAACCCAAACAGCCATTTCTCTTTCTGTAGCTCCCAGCAGAACCCTCTTCTCACTCTGTTCTTTCCTTTAGGGATTCCTGGTAATCTCCGAGAGAACAGGGGTGCCCCTAGCTGTACCAACCACAGGAAGGATGACTGAGATTGTACATGGGCAATCACAGAAAGAGCTCATGAACATTCAGGAAAGCTCTCTCTCTTGCCCCTTCTCCTGAACTGGCACTTCAGTTATCTACTTACTCTTCCACTCCTGAAACTTGGCTCTTCTCCATCATACTTAGGAAACTGGAATCTGTTAAAAGATGTGCAAGAGAAGTGCCATTTTTTTGAGACCTGTGGATTTTTGCTTTAAGCCAGACTGAAGAAATTTATTGTGTCTCTGAGGAAAAAAATAATTTTGAAAACTTTGCTCTGCTCATTATTTGTGTGATAAGAAGCAAGTTATTATTTCTGAGCCTCAACTCAACCTGTACCTCAGAGTCAGTTCCTAGGAGTTGAGAGACTACACTGAGTCAAGATTAAATAGATTATCAAGGACAAAAAATAAGGTATTATTTTTGTTGTTAAAACTAAGCCTCACAGTATTCAACTAAAATATCTTGTGACATGAAGATTGGATTTTCAATAGCTTTTTGAAAATAAAAAAGCTTTTTATTTTTGTTCCTGTATTAGCAGATACTAGGAAGTTGGAGCAAATGACTGAATCTCATTCATTTCTGTTTTCCTAGAGCATCTTTGAAACAAAATTGCCTAGAAAAACAACAATGATAAAAATCTGTTAGTGTGGCCAATATGGCATGCGCATCCTGGGGTGTATTCCTACCTGTGCCTTTATATGTTTAGGGATGTCCCATAGGAAAAGAGACAAGATCAAATTGCACTTATTTGAGTTCGTTTCATGACATTTCCATGGAACCTGTTATTTTCCATGTCATTGCAACTACAGCATTCAATTTCCCCCAAACCATTGTAGAGATTATAAACACGAAAAAAGAGGCAGAAAAAAAAGGGGTGGGTAAATATAGTTGCATGGGCTGAGAAACCTACCAGAATTTCAAGTCTCCTGTGCTCCAGTGCTCTGAGACCAGAGAGACTTATCTTCTCTACCACAGAAGCAACAAAAGGGCTTAAAACTGTGTAGGATTGTACTTTATGAATAGGTCTAGAATAAATTCCAAGATGATTCAGATTCTGATTACAAAACAATGGACAAATATTTATTAAGTTTAGGGACCCTACATCTCTAGAGTTTAGTATTATTCTTCCCATTTCCAGGTAGGGAGAGCTAGTATAGAGAGGTGGAGAGTTTTTTCTTTTTATATGTAACACACCGTGAGTGTTAAGACATGAGTCTTAGACCTTGGTCTATTGACTGTAGTCTCAGGACTTTGTCTCCTCAGGAGATATGAGTTAGTTTTCTTGTCAAACCTACTTGAGCATGAACCAAGGCAGAAACATTGATTCTTTTTTTTTTTTTTTGAAACATTGATTCTTTCTCTTGCAATTCAGTGAGTTCATCTGTGAAGTAGGGGAATGAACCGGTGGTTTATACGGGCATTTCTGACATGAGTATACAACTTTTAAAGTGAATAATAGTGCATTTTACAACCAAGTTTGGACATCTGAGACATGGAAATATAATTCCCTATGTAAGATGAGAATTCTCACATGGAATTCTCAATTACATTAGACACACTTCAAGAATATTTCTTATTGATATCTTTTTTGTTGTTGTTTTGTTTGGTATTGGGGATTGAACCCAGGGGTGCTTTGATTTTTTATATAGAGACAGGGTCTCACTAAGTTGCTTAGGGCCTCACTAAGTTGCTGAGGCCAGCTTTGAACTTGTGATCCTCCTGGCTCACTCTCCGGAGTTGCTGGCATTACAGGTATGTGCCACTGAGGTTGGATATCCTAAGAGAAAGTATTTGATAGCAACTGATTTTTTTCTAATGGGAAAATAATTGTAGGCAATAAATAGTAAAAATTGAACATATATCTTTTTTACAACTCAAACAGCTATCTTCCATGCACACATCATATACAAATTCTCACTTCTGTGATGAGAGAAGTGTGAGAATTTTCATAGGATTGTTGTAATGAGAAATTGATAAATAAAATGAAATCCAGTCCTCAGGTAATATTATGCATCAAAGTGTTATATCTAAGCATATGTACTTTGCAGAAAGACTTTAGTTCAGTGTTTTAGTAAAATGTTAGATGTAATATAGAACAATACATTGGTTACATAGATTTTCAAGAAAATTACACATAAGTAAATCAATACTAATGTTATAGAATCATTGACAAAATATACTTACCAAATTCATGACAGTGTTTGCATTTGGGGGACAGATGTGCAGAGGAATGGGATTATGCATAGATATAAGAAAACTAAAAATTTATTGGTAATATTTCAGATTTCTATAAAATAGAAGTTCTGAAGCAAATATGGAAATGTTTATATTTTTAATACAGGTAGTAGGTATTATTAATAACATATATACTATTAATGGAGCATTTTCTGTGTGTGGCAATATTCTAAGACATTGATTCTTGACCCTGGACCACTAAGAACCACACGTGTAGGGATAATTATTTAATTGGTTCTAAACTGTGGCAGAGCATCAGTATAGTTTAAATGCCCACAGGTAAATATAATGATCAACAAGGATTGATGACCACTGGTCTAAGCACTTTGTTTCAGTTCATCCAATTTCTTAAACACACCACTGTAAGTTAAGTTCACCTATGATCTTCATTTTACCAATGTGGAAACGTCCCTGGTGTTTACTACATTAGCCTGTCTGTTTTTTTCTTTTGTATTTTTACTGAAATTAAGTTGTACCATATGCCAAGAGAAACAAGGAATACAGGTGCTCTCAGGGAGCTGGTGAAAGAGAACTGAAATTTTCATATCAGGAAAAACTGATGTGAATAGCTATTAATTAGGCATAAGAAGGCTAGGTGTCAGGCTTCGGTTTGGAGCACCCATGGCCCTAAATTCCTCAAATGTCAGCAAATGGGTTGAATTTCATGAGGACACAACATGCTTAAGATTAGAAATTCATTTAAACTTGATCCAATTACTCTACACCGGAGATCTAAGATGGTGGACTAGAGGGTGACTGCATCTCCCATCACTCCAGAACTCAGGATTCAAGAAGGGGAGGTATTGAGAGGCTCTGACCAACATAGAGCTGCGGGGTGAGTCTCTCCCACCGGGTGAAGCTCGGCCCAGGCGGCAGGCCCGGACAGAGGGCAGCTTCTTGGAGCAGGGCAGGGCAGCGAGAGTCTTCCCCAAGCAGCCCTGTTCCTTCCGGTGGCAGGTGTGATCCACAGTCAGCTTCTTGGAGCAGACCCGCTCAGTGACAGGATTTCCACACAGAACCTGCCCCCAGCCCTGGACCCAGTAGCAGGCTAGGAGCAGCTTTCTTTGGAAGCACTGCATTATCAAGTTCCTCCAAGACTTCAGGCTACTGAAGGCTGGGAGGTGATATACTGGAAATCTACAGGGACACTATAAGCCAATAGAGAAAATCTGCAATATCTCAGAGTCTCACTAATATTTGACCAATATAAGAAAAAAGGGAAGTAAATGTCCCAATTACTCTACACTATATACACATATCTTAATGTCACTCTATATCTCTAAAAAATGACTGTAGTTTGTCAGTGAAATAAAAAAATCCCATTTAAGTACTTTAACCAAGCCAAACAAGTTTGAAATACCCGATGTTTCCTTGAGATTGTGTAAGATTGAGAAGTTAATACTGAATAAAATGAGAATTATTAGAAAGAAAATATTTCTTAAATGCTAATTATTATTTGTGTAATGATTTGGATGTTTATTGTACACTGATGACATCTATGGGATCAGTGATGCTGTATGATTTAGTATATTTAACCAACACGTTTGTCAAAATCTGAAGTACATTAGACCAAGGTTAGATGTAATATTAGAGAAGAATTAAAAAAGATCTCCTACATTTTTGAGTGAGTGTTCAATTCTATAAAGGAACAAATTCAGAAGAACAAAAAGGATGAAAATTCATGAAGATAACTGGTAAGATAAAAATGCTTTATGATTATGAACATTTGACTTTGAGTTAGAATCCAGATACTTTGGTTATAGCACTTATAGAGCTTGTCAATATTATATATTAAGAGATTGCATTGTATTTGAATAAAATAGGACTGCTTTTTACTTTCTTATAATTAGAATGGTCTTTTTCTTAAAGTCGAAAGGATATTTATCTTTGTTTTGTCTTAAACAAATATTTTACCATAATTATGTATTTATCTCTAATGCTTTTTGATTTTAAAACATAACTTTAGTTGAGTGTTTCCAAGGGTGTTGTGTACAGAAAAAGGTGAATAGCACAAAAATCAGTGATGAAGGAGTTCTAAGATGTTTGAGTTTGTCACAACTAAGAAAGAATGCTGAGGGTATATGGCCCTTATATGAAAAGAATTTACTAGTGAATTACCTTAATCCAAAATAATAGACAGTGCTGCATACTGGTTTGCTTATTTACTTTTTCTAATCTTCTTTTCATTTTCAACAGGTGTCCATCCAATATAGAACCACAGAATGTAACACATGTCTCAGAATTCCATCTCATGGGACTCTCAGAAGATCCAGACCTGCAGCCCATCCTCTTTGGACTGTTCCTGTCCATGTACATGGTCACAGTGTTTGGGAACCTGCTCATCATCCTGGCTGTCAGCTCTGACTCCCACCTCCACACCCCCAAGTACTTCTTCCTCTCCAACCTGTCCTTGATTGACATCAGTTTCACCTCTACCACAGTCCCAAAGATGATTGTGGACATCCAAACTCACAGCAGAGTCATCTCATATGCAGGCTGCCTGACTCAGATGTCTTTTTTTATGCTTTTTGGATGTTTGGATAGTCTGCTTCTAAGTGTAATGGCCTATGACAGGTTTGTGGCCATTTGCCACCCACTACACAACCAGGTCATTATGCACCCTTGCCTTTGTGGCTTCTTGGTTTTGTTGTCAGTTCTCATTAGCCTTTTGGTTTCCCAGCTGCACAATTCAATGGTGTTACAACTTACCTACTTCAAGAATGTGGAGATTTCTCATTTCTTCTGTGACCCTTCCCAGCTCCTCAACCTTGCCTGTTCTGACACTTTTACCAATAACATAGTCATGCATTTTGTTGGTGCCATCTCTGGTTTTCTTCCTATCTCAGGGATCTTCTTCTCTTACTATAAAATAGTTTCCTCTATTCTGAGAGTTCCATCATCAGGTGGGAAATATAAAGCCTTCTCCACTTGTGGGTCTCACCTGTTAGTTGTTTGCTTAATTTATGGGACAGGCCTTGGGGTGTATCTTAGTTCAGCTGTCTCACTTTCTCCTAGGAAGGGTGCAGTAGCTTCAGTAGTGTATACTGTAGTTATGCCTATGCTCAACCCTTTTATATACAGCCTTAGGAACAAGGACATCAAGAGGGCCATGTGGAAGCTCTTCAGAAAAATAGTCTAGTCTCAGGACCTGTGGCATCCCTTTGTAGTGCTGGTTGGCAAAGGCAGCAAAACTAAACATCGAGACCTGCAAATCTGATCTCCTTCATCACATCATGTTTTAGCTCTTATGCTTTTCATTCCTTTTCCTATTTCCTATCTAAATATTACTTTTTTAAAAAATCTGTCTTTAGTGAAACTGTGGGAATATTCTGTATTTTTTGTATAGGTTATTCATGCATTTCTGAATTCTATTATACTTATGCAACTTCTGCATTTGGATTAATGATCCAAGTATCTCAGAAAGATGAAATCTTTTTATGTACTTAAAATTTCTTATAATTAACATATTTTCAACAACTCCTGTATATTTGCCATACAAAATTTGTATGTATCAAAAATTTATTTGTGCAGGTTATCTTTTAGGATGCATATTACTAGTCCTCAAGATTGCCTTTATGGGAAGCACCCAGGGATCTTTAAAAACACTGATGCCTGAGTATCACCACCAGAGATTCTGATTTATTGAATTGCTGTGTGGCTTGAAACAGAACAGCTTGAAACAGGTGCCCAAGGATTTTACTAAGCAATCTGCTGATAATCTTTTAGGAGTTTCCTTGTATGTGATGAATTACTTTTCCCTTGATGCTGCCATGGTTCTATCTTTGTGACTTTTGATGATTTGACTATAAGATGTCTCATTATGGGTGTCTTTGGATTTATCAGAGTTTATTTAATTTTTGAATATGTATGTCTATTTTCTTCTTCAAATTTGGGAAGTTTAAAATTACAGTAATTATTTAAAAAATGTAATCTCTATCTCTTTCACTCTATTCCCTTTCTGAAACTCCGCTAATGCAAAAAATTCAGCTTTATGGTTTCTCATAAAACCTTTAGTATCTCTTCACTTTTATTTATTCCTTTTTCTTTTACTTAATTTATTCAATAATTTCAAATGATATGTCCTTAAGTGCACTGATTTTTTTCCTCTGCTTGATTGAGTCTATTATGAACACTATTGAATATTTCAATTTACTTATTGTATTCTTAAACTCCAAAATTTTTGTTTCTTTTTAATAATTTAAAAGACTTTAATAGTCTTTAATAGTCTTTAATAGTCTCATTTTGTTCTTGCATTGTTTCCCTGATTTTGTTGTCTGTTTGTGTTCTCTTTTAGCTTACTGATTATCCTTCAGGTGGATATTTTGAATTTGTTGTCAGATAAGTCATAGATTTCATTTAAGGAAGATTTCATAATCATTTTATGAATATTTAGTTTATTTCTCTGGTTGGGTCATGCTTCCATGTTTCTGTGCAGGCCTTGTGCTCTTGCTCTTGAGAAAATAGCTACTTCTCAGTTTTTATGGATTGGCTTCATATAGTAGAAGACTTTCACCAATAGACTGATAGAAACTTTAGGGCTGGGGATGTAGCTCAGTGGAAGGGCATTTGCCCAGCATATGTGAGGACCTGGATTTAATCCCCAGAATAAAAACAAATAAACAAACAAAAAGCCTAGAAATTCTCAAACGTTTTCAGAGAATGAATTTTCTCTGGCTTATTTGTGTAATGTTAGCCATTAGGAGGTTTACCTTTGTTTTCAAGAGTCCATCGTTTCTTGTCCCACCTGTCATCTGTTTGTGGTACTGCAGTCTAAGGCTGCCTTAATGTTATTCCCTGTGGCCTCTTTCCAGGCATTCCAAGTGCATTGTCTTTCTCTTTAGTGCTCCAAGTCAGACAGACATAAGCCAGTCCTGGCAGCCCACTAGAAAGATACTACTTTAGATGAATATTCTACCTTCTTCTTCTTCTGGGCAGAACTTGGGAATTTTCTCCTGATTCTGCCGTGCTGCTTCTGGGAAGGAGTGGGTCCTTAAAGGGCAAATCCAGCAAGATTTCTCGACAACTTTGATTCACTTCTTCATGGATTTGGGTTTCTCTCATGTGCTAATACCTCTTGACTAGTTCATGGAGTTCTCACAAAGGCAACTTGGTCCATCTATGTTGTTAAGTGAGTGTCTCCGTGGAGGAATTAAGGTTTGGCCCTTAGCAGTTCATCATCTCACTGATGTTATTATGGCCAAAAGTTTATTTCATTAAAAGGAAGAAAATGGCATCTGCAAATGAGCAAAGTTTGTGATGCAGTGGGGATTTTTACTCTGGTGGTGGCCTTGTTCCTAGGATGGGAGAAAGTGCAGGTGATTAGCATGGGAGAGGCCTTTAATGGCTGTTTTCTGTTTTAGTATTGTTTTGCTTTTATAATCAGGAGAAAATAGTTATTTAAAGACAATCCATACCCTGATAAGTAGGCTGTTTCTACTGATATTTTTGCTTATCAGTGCTTCTTGAAGTTTACCTTTTCTGGGTTCATTTCATTTCTCTCCAAGTGCCTCTTATTTGTTTGTTTGTTTTTTAATTGTGAAAGGTGTAAGACCCTACAAAGATTATAGTATAAAATATTTTCACAGCTCAGATTGATGGACACCTTTTAAAATAAACTCTACTTGTAAAAAATGTCAGGGTTGTGAAAGATAAAGGCTGAAGAACTGTCCCAGACTGAAGGAATTAATGCAGTTTAACGAGGCATGATAACTGAATGCGACATGTGAACCTTGATTGGATCCTAGAACAGAAAAAAAATGTAAAATAAAAAGAAAGATTTCATTAGCTGATGATACACATAAAGAAAACTAAAGAAAATACATTCTGGAGTGAAATGAGCAGTTTTGATAAGGAAAAATAAGAACCCCTGGGAACGTGTGTTGAATTTGAAGACAGAATGATTGCAGTGTATTGTGACGTCACTGGAGGAATCCTACTGGTAGGAGAGAAACGAGGGTCATTTTTTCATACTACATGGAAAGGAGCTACATGATGATATCTGCTAAGATACCAAATACAGAGCTACTTCTTCCCACCTGACAATTCTACTAGAAAGTTTGGATGAGAACATGGTGATTTGATGGGTTGTATAACATACCAGAAAGAAGAGGGACATATCCATAATCTCGTGGTACTTACAGAACAACATCGAGAGCACTCTCGATCACACAGCATGCTTAAGATCATACAACAGTACATACCTGTCCTTTCAGCCTTTCAGAAATCTGGTTCCAGTTCAGTAGAAATCATATCTGTGTCTCATTCCAGGGTATTCATCTGTATCAGGAGACCCCTGCCTGACTCTGGTTTCCTGTCAGTCATGAGGGAAGATCCTCAGTCCTCATTGCTCATCAGGTGTGAAGAGGGAATGAACTTCAATAGCTCCACTAGTAAGACAGCCCTACTAGGAAGGAAGCCTAGTCCAGTGAGAGTTGGGAGGTGCAGAGGATGCTGGAGATACTATTGGGAGCCTCGCTTTCTCAAAATGAGGATCAGCAAGGTCATTAGAATGGCTAGATTGAATGGCACCTAAATGCAAAGTGTTTGCTCAGAGAACTATGAAATTTATTCTTAGTTCATGGAGGGAATTTAAGAACTGTCACTGAGAATTCTTCTTTCTTACTAGTTTCATAGGTTCATCAGCATATTTACACAGCTTAAGCAGTTTAAAGCATGAACTGTCATTTATCTGTATATTCCAAATCTTGCACAGGGCAGAGATTAGGCACATTTTTACTTTATATAGCATCAAGTAAATTATTCACTGTCTCAGAGGAGAAACATAAGATATTTTTACATGCATATTCAATATGGTGCTTCCTTCCTGGACCACTCAAATTCCATAGACTAATTTCCCAACTCTTTTTTTTTTTTTTGACAACAAGGATTGAGCCTGGAGATGCTTAATTACTGAGCCACATTCCCAGCCCTTTTATTTTGAGACAGGGTCTGGCTAAGTTGCTTAGGGCCTCACTAAATTGCTGAGGCTGACCTCAAACTGTGATCCTGCCTTAGCCTCCCTAGTTTCTGGGATTATAGGTGTGTGTCTCCATGCCCTGCTCCCTAATTTCTCAACTCTTGAGAGAAATGTGTGGTTTAAAGTTATGAATAGTGGGATCTATTTTCCCCCACCAATAGTATGTCCAGTGTTAGGACTCATAGAATAAAGGGTTGATTTATCAACTCTTCCCTTTCTAGAAAAAAACGACCTCCACAGTGTATAAAGTATATGAACAGAGAAATCTCAAGTGAACATCCAATATAGAATGGAAAAAGTTTTAATTTTTCTTTTTTTTGTTCAAGGCTACTGATCATTGGAGGGGGAAGTGGAAAATAAGCATTTTACTACGCAAATATGACTATCTTTGGTTTTATTTGCCATGTCCTGCAAATTCATCCTTGGTTGTAACCCCAGCATTTTATCCCCTCTACCTAATATGGGATGACTTCAGTTTAGCAATACATTTTATATGGACCAAGTATTCTAAATGTCTACATACTTAGACTCTTCCTCTCATATACATCTATATATACCTGCCATTTGGGATCCCTCAAAATACCTTCCATAATTTATCAATGTACAGCTAAAGAGTATACTTTTCTCCCATGTCCATTAAGTGTGTATTAACCTTTTTTTTAAATCAAGTCCAATGTTCTGATAGAAGATAAGGTGGGTAGGGGCTAAGATATTCCCAATGACCTTACCTCTTTGTTTTATGCCCTTGTGTAACTCCCATTGTGTATGGAATGAACCTAGTGGCTCTCTTTCAGCAATGAGAACTTGGAAGAAGAGATGGGAAGTTACTCTTGGGAAAAGAGTGAAAAGAATAATGCTGTGGAAAACAGCATGGAGTTTCCTAAAAAATTAAAAATAGTACTACCATATTATTCTGCAATCCATCTGCTGGATATGCATCCAAAGGAAATGAAATCCATCTGTTGAAGAGATGTCTGCACTCCTGTGTTTACTGAAGCACAATTCATAATAACTAAGGAATGGAAATAACCTAAGTGTCCATGAATGGATGAATGGATACAAAAAATGTGGGACATACACACATGAATACTACTCAGCCATAAAAGGATGCCTTTCTACTATTTGAGACAAACTGGATGGAACTATAAGTCAGCTAAGTAAATAAGCCAGACTCAGAAGACAAGCACCACCTGATATCACTCATCTGTGGAAGCTAAAAAGTTGGTCTGATACAAGTGGACAGTAGCATGGTAGTTATCAGAGACCTTGAGAGTAGGAGGGAGTGATGGGGAAAGATTAATTAAGGAGTGTTCTAGTTTGATAGTAGCAAATAAAATATATACTGTAATATTTTAAAGCTAGAAGAAACAATTTTAAATATTTTCATCACAAAGAAATGATAAATGTTTGCTGGGCAAGGTGGCACATTCCTGTAATTCCAGCTGGTTGGGAGGCTGAGGCAGGAAGATAGTGAGTTCAAGGCCAGCCTCAGCAAAAGCAAGGTGCTAAGCAACTCGGTGAGACCCTGTCTCTAACCAAAATACAAAATAGGGCTGGGAATGTGGCTCAGTGTTTGAGTGCCCCTGAGTTCTATCCCTGGTACTTCTCCCTCCAAGAAAAAGGGAAAGAAAAAGGAAATGATAAATGTTTGAAGAGATAGATATGTTTACTATGATTCAAGCATTACATAATGTATACCTGAGTCAAAGAGTACTTGGTATTCCATAAATATGTACAATTTTTATGTATTGGTTAAAAATTTAAAAAGATTAATATAAAGAATATAGATAAATGCATTCTACTGTCATGTACAAGAAATTAGAACAAATGAAAAAAAATTTTAAAAGAATATAGCTTCTTCCTGCTGTTCCTGGAGTGTTTAAATGAAGTATGTTATCAAAAACTTATGTAACGGGGGTGAGGGGCTTGGGGGGGTAAGAGAAGAATGGAGGAACTTTAGATTTAGAATGTAGAGGGAAATGAGAGGGAGGAGGGGGTGGGGGTATGAAAGATGATGGAATGAGACAGACATCATTACCCTATGTACATGTATGATTACATGAATGCTATGAATCTACATCGTGCACAAGTATAGAAATGAAAAGCTGTACCCCATTTGTGTACAATGAATCAATATGCAGTCTGTAAAAATTAAAAAAACTTATGTAAACATCAGTGGTTTTGTAATGTATCAATGTAATTTCATTAGAGAAAAAAGAACCAACATTCAGTTGGATTAGTAAAAAAATCCATACATCTTCAATACATAAAATACCAACCCAATAAAAGGGAAAAATAAATTGAAATAAGAACTTCTCCTTAGAGAAAAATAGTAATGAAAATAGTGTAAGATTCTTGAAACAAGAAATCTAATTCTCCTTATATTTTCTGATTAATACAGTGGATTGACAGATATCAATTCCCATACTCTGTTGTTATGGTGAAGAAAAAGTAGTCTGAGTTTTACATAAAGATCCAACAACTTGGAAGTCAGAAAGGAAGAGTATAGGTGAGTTTCCTCCTGAAAACTTTCCCAAGTACTTGTACTTTTCTCTTTTTCTGTTTCCTTTAATATTAACAAGTCCTCAGAGACTGAATTAATGCGGGTCAATTGTCTAATTAGGTACTTTGTGCACTGAGCCTCCACGGTTGCACAGTTGAAACAATTAACTGGTGCTCTAGACCTTTACTTTGCCAGTTCCAGTGCTGTTGTCTTCATGAGCATCTTCATAAACTTGAGTCGTTTTTCAAGTCCCGAGTACAGAGCCTGAGGTTTTACCACACACCAAGCAGGAGAGAGCACTGGATCCATGCTCCTTGGTGATGCCCCAGCAGAAACGTGGTGGTACTCAGTAAGTGTTGTGGGAGATGGTGGAAGGAGGAGACACTGTCAGGAACATCTTCTCTTCACTGGGCAACATGACAGTTGGGATGATACCAATAGGAAACATTTCAGCTCAGAGGACTAAGTTTATGTTCTGGGATGGGGTACAGGAATTCTCTTTCTAAGTTCTGCTTTCTTCCTAGACTGATTCTAGCTCCTGTAGGCATCTCCCTCATGTTACTAGTCAATGAACCTTGCCTTCATGGGAAGGATTAGCATGAAATTCTTTTAACCTGGGTTAAGAAGACTGATTTTCAAACCTGGTTTGGGGCATATCTTCAGGTGCTAAATTATTCATTTGTAAATAATAGATTCATGATAAAAAAGTGATATTACCAGGACACTATGGAATGCAAAATAAAGCAAAGCCAAATAACAATAACAAAGAGCAAAAGCAAAAAACAAAAAACCCTACCCAAATGGAAAATAGCAAAAGTGGTCTCACATGTAGGATGTTTTCGTATGTTTGTGTGGGGTTGTTGATATAGATAACTCTGTATAAAATAAAACATTGCAGAAATGTTTCCTAAATTTATTATTGTTTAATTATTGACAAGATGCACACGGTACTCTAGTGTGTGTGATCAGTGATGCTTTGTGGTTATGTGCATATTCATCAAAATTTGAAGTCCACTAAAGCCAAGGCTAGGGCTAAAAAATGGTTTTGAAAAGACAATCTACATATTTGAAAGAAACCCTATTTCTGTGAAGGAATGAAATCTTAAAGTGAAAGAATTATGAAAATCCATGGATTTAACTGACAAATAAAAGTGTCTTGTCATTATGGATCTTCAACTTTTTTTGAATTCCAATAACATGGTTTTAGCTCTCACAGAGTGTTTATAAATATTCTGCATCCAGGAAATTTGTATCAATGTCTTAGAATAAAATAGGCTATGTTTGACAGTTTTCCAATTACCTTTAATTAGAATGATTTTTTTCTTAATGAAGGAAGGATTTTTTAATTTTTCATTTTGTTTATTTTTATTTTTATTGTTTTCTTTTTAGTTATGACAGTAGAATCCATTATGATATAATTAAATGAGGATTCACTGAGCTATTTTCATATATATACATAAGAAAATTATGTTAGACTCATTCTACTGTCTTTCTTATTCCTCTCTCTTCTCCCTTCCCTCTATTCTCCTTTTTCTAATCTATTGAACTTCTCTTCTTCTCCCCATTGTATTGTGGTTTAGCTTCCACATACCAGCAAAAACATTTGACCTTTGGTTTTTTGGGGTTGGCTTATTTCACTTAGCATGATAGATCCCAGATCTATCCATTCAATGTTATAAGCTTATTCTTGTTTATGGCTGAGTAATATTCCATTGTGAATATATCCCACAATTTCTTTATCCATTCATCTGTGAACGGTACCAAGGCTGGCTCCATAGCTCAGCTATTGGGAATTGTGCTGCTATAAACATGTTTTTTTTTTTTTATTGACTGAAAAGAGTTGACTGTGTTTTGCTGTGAAAATGGAGTCTTGTCTGTTCTCAATCTTGTAACACTCTTTACTGGACTGTCTCTAATGTAAATGTTATTGAAAGAGATGAAGAACAACAACAAGAAAATCAACTAGGAAAGCATTCAAGAATGTGGGATTTGTAATTGGGTGCAGGGTGCAGCCTGTAATGCCAGCAACTCAGTAGGCTGAGGCAGGAGGATTGTGAGTTCAAACCCAGCCTCAGCAACTTAGCAAGGACCTAAGCAACTCAGTGAGACCCTGTCCCTAAAATATATATATATATATATATATATATATATATATATATATATATATATATATATATATATATAATGAGGCTGGTTAAGTGCCCCTGGATTCAATCTCTGGTACAAAAAAAAAAAAAAAAAGAAAAAAAAGGAATTTGTTTGAGACAAATCAGAACTATCACCATGTGTGTATGGTCAAATGTGAAGTCTGCAAAAGACAATTGCTTTGTTTAAACTATAGATACAGTTCTAGGAGATGATATACTCATTTCATTTTTTTCTAACTTTTCATTTTCAAAAGTTGTCCAAAGAATATAGAACCACAAACTGTAACACGTGTCTCAGAATTTCATCTCATGAGTCTCCCAGATTATCTTGGACTGCAGCCCATCCTCTTTGGACTGTTCCTGTCCATGTACCTGGTCACAGTGCTTGGGAACCTGCTCATCATCCTGGCTGTCAGCTCTGACTCCCACCTCCACACCACTATGTACTTCTTCCTCTGCACCTGTCCTTGGCTGATATATTTCTCATCTCTACCACGGTCCCAAAGATGATTGTGGACATCCTAACTCACAGCAGAGGCATCTCCTTTGTGGGCTGCCTGACACAGATGTCTTTTTTGATCCTTTCTGGATGTATGGATGGTATGCTTCTGACTGTGATGGCCTATGACCGTTTCGTGGCCATCTGTCACCCCCTGCATTACTCAGTCATTATGAACCCTCGCCTCTGTGCGCTCTTAGTTTTGGTGTCTTTTTTGTTTAGCCTTTTAGACTCCCAGCTGCACAATTTGGTTGCCTTGCGATCTACCCACTTCAAGGATGTAGAAATTTCCAATTTCTTCTGTGACTCTTCTCAAGTTCTTAATCTTGCCTGTTCTGACACTTTCACCAATAACATCATAAAGTATTTTGTTGGTGCCATGTCTGGTTTTCTTCCCATCTCTGGAATTTTCTTCTCTTACTGTAAAATTATTTCTTCTATTCTGAGAATCCCATCAACAGGTGGGAAGTACAAAGCCTTTTCCACCTGTGGATCTCACCTGTCAGTTGTTTGCTTAATTTATGGAATAGGCATTGGAGTGTACCTTGGATCAGCTGTGTCACAATCTCCCAGAAAGGAAACAGTGGCTTCAGTGATGTACACTGTGGTCAGCCCTATGCTGAACCCCTTCATCTACAGTCTGAGGAACAGGGACATTAAAAGTTCCCTGAGGAGGATCCACAGCAGATCAGTCTAATCTCAGGACCTCTGGCATCCATTTGGAATGTTGTTTGGAAAATACAATAAAGCCAAACATCTAGTCCAGTAAATTCTGCCTCCTTGGAGATATTGATTTTATAGTTTAATGACTATTTATTACATTTCATAATAGAATAGTGGTTACTGCATTTGGTGGGAGAGGGGAAGGGAGTTTTAAAAAAATGGGTACATTTTCAGTTTGTGAAGATGAAAAATTCCTGGATATGGATGGTGGTGATAGTTGCACAAGCACATGAATGTGATTAAGGCCACTGATCTGGATAGTTAACAATGGTTAAGAAGGTTCACATTTTGTTCTCTATATTTGACAGCTGCACACAATGACAATAAAAGGCACATGGTGCTTGAAAAAAAAGTGAAAGAAATGAACATTATACATGAGCTTGCTCATTAGGAGAGGACTCCAAATTCTTTCATTGTCATTCATTTTCTTCTTCTCCTCTACCTCTTCCTCCTCTTCCTCCTTCTTTAATCATTAATATTGAGAAGTGCTTTATTTGGGGGATAAATTGGGTCAAACTAGGAAATATGAGTTCTGTGCATTGAGCCTCCAGGGTTATATAATATTCAACAATGAGTCTGTTCTTTGGACTTTTTGGTCTGACAGCTCCAATTGGGTGACTTCCACACCTGTGTCTCCTCCTCCCATGGTTGTTTGCATTACAAAGCTCTTTTGTGACATTGATAATATCAATCCTGAGGATGGAACCTGAATCTTCACTGGGAATCAGGCAGCCAAGGGCCATTGCAGCTGTAGTCCTTGAAACACAGAGACCCAGCTAAACCCAGTAAGTGCTGAGAGAGGCAGGCATGGAAGGACTGCCAGGGCAGATTTTTATTAATCACCATCCGGTCAGATGTGGCAGTTTATGTGACTGGGTGGTAGGATGCAATACATAAAATTCCAACTGTGAGGGCCATGACGTCTATGTTCATGGTTGTGTTGGAGTCCCAGAAATCTCAGAGTATTTCTTTCCTTCCACATTGATTCTTTCATTTCTGATTCCCAAGAACAACACTTTGCTTGCCACAGAGGAGGTATTAAACATAAAAATCTCAGTTACACATTGAGTTTACCCTTCCTTGGTTCAAAAAGTGGCCCATAATCAGTGTGGCTTCCATACACTTGGCACTTTCTTGTCTGTACTTCCTTCCCTTTCAGGGATGTTGCATAGAATTTGAGACAAAGTGCCTGTGATCCCATTTAGTTGTATTGGCAACATGTAGCATTTCAAAGACCATTGCAGAAATCTTCATAGGATTAAAAAAAAAAAAAAAAAAACAAGCAGAAAGAGAAGGGATCAGGTACATCTTATTTCTTGAACTGAGACACGTTTTAGAGTTTCACATCATTCTGGCTCCAGTCCCTTTATTTTTTGGTGCTTTAAGCATATTTTGTTTTATAGTTTAAAAAACCATTTGTTCTAATTAGTTATACATGACAGTAGAATATATTTTGACACATCATACATAAATAGAGTATAACTTCTCATTTGTCTGGTTGTACATGATGTAGAGTTACACAGGTCATGTAATCATATGCACATAGGGTGATTATGTCTGATTCATTCTACTGTCATTCCTATCCCCATAACCCCTCCCTCCCTTCACTCCTTTGTGCTTAGTCCAAAATACCACTATTCTTCCCCAACCTTATTGTGAATTAGTATTCCCATATCAGGGAAAACATTTGTTTGGTCTTTGGGTTTTTGGGATTGGTTTATTTCACTTAGCATAATATTCTTCAGTTCCATCCATTTGCCTGAAAATGTCATCATTTCATTCTTCTTTAAGGCTGAGAAATATTCGATCATGTACATATAACACATTTTCTTTATCCATTCATCTGTTGAAAGGCATCTAGGTTAATTCTATAGTTTAGCTATTGTGAATTGAGCTACTGTAAACAGTGATATGGCTGTGTCACTGTAGTATGCTGATTTTAAGTTCTTTGGGTATAAACTGAGGCGTTGGGATGACTGTGTCAAACGGTGGTTCCATTCCAAGTTTTCTGAGGAATCTCCATACTGCTTTCCAGAGTGGTTGCACCAATTTGCAGCCCTATCAGCAATGTATGAGTGTATCCTTTCCCCCCCACATCCTCACCAACATTTGTTGTTGCTTGTATTCTTGATAATTGCCATTCTGACTGGAGTGAGATGGAATCTTAGTGTAGTTTTGATATGCATTTTTCTAATTGCTAGAGATGTTGAACATTTTTTCATACATTTGTTAATCGATTATATTTCTTCTGTGAAATTATCTATTCAGTTGCTCCAGTCTATTTTGACAATTGTATTCATCAATAAACCTGCTCTTTTCATAATGACTGCTTTATTTTTAATTTTATTTTATTAGTGTATTATTTATGTATGCAATACTGGAATTCATTTTGACATGATCATATGAGCATGATTATAATTTGCTCCACTTCAGTCCCCATTACTTCCCCTTTTCTTTTCTCCCTCCCCCATATTCCTTCCTCTACTCTACTGGTCTTTCTTCTATTTATTTATATTTTCTTTTTTAAATTAGTGTTTTATAGATATAAAGATGAAATTCACTGTAGTACATTCGTATTTGTACATAGCATAGTTTGCTTAATGTCATTCCACTATTCCTCTCTTTCCTATTCTTCCTCCCTTTCCCTGAACCCCCTTTATATTTATTTATTTTTAGTGGTCCTGGGGATTGAACCCAGAGGCGCTCTCCACTGAGTACATCCCCAACCCTTTTATTTTTTTACTTTGAGACAGTGTCTTGCTAATTTGCCAAGACTGGCCTTGAACTTGTGATTCTTCTGCATAGGCTTCCCAAGTGAGATTATAGGTGTATACCCTGTGCCTAGCTAAATGCTTTATTTAAGAAAAATCTATATTGGTCAAATGTTTATTAACCTCTAAGCTTCCTTTATATACTACGCATGTCATAGAGATTAGTGTTATTCTGTTTCCATTAATCAGAGAGGTGGAGAGATTTGCACACATCCTGCATATAGTAGCAGGTCAATAATACAAGACTAAAATGTGGGTTTCCTAATTCCCATCCCAGGGTACTGTCTCTTCTACTAGAAGCATGTGGTAATATTTCCCATAGAAGATGCTTTTTCTTCATGATTTATCATGAAGGGATTATTAATATGCTCTGCAAATCTTTTTATGATATATGGTAAGGATGTAGTTGGCAATGAATATTTATTGTGACAACAAAGACAGATGATTAGTAATAAAATTGAGCATGCATCAACTATTGTAATTCAAGCAATCATCCTTTACCCACATGGTATTTGGAAATTCTCACTTGTCTGACATGAACAGAGGCACAAGAATTTTGAAGTGATTGTCATATTTATAAACTGACAAATAGTGTATCTCCCTCAGGTAATGCCATGTACCTGTTAAAGCATTTGAAGTTGATGTATGTGCTTACATCACCACATGTTGATGTAAACTAGTATGTTTCAGGGGCAATAGATTTTCTGTTGTAAACTACTTAGATGAGCTTTAGGTACTTCATAGGTAAGTTTTTTTTTTCTTGGTACTGGGGATTGAACTCAGGGGCACTTGACCACTGAACCATATCCCCAGCCCTATTTGTGTATTATTTAGAGACAGGGTCTCACTGAGTTGCTTATGCCCTCGCTTTTGCTGAGACTGCTTTTGAAATTATGATCCTCCTGCCTCAGCTTCCCCAGCTGCTGGGATTACTGTGCCTTTCAGGTAAGTTTTAAGATACAAATTTTAATTTATGAATATTAATTATATTCATTAAATGGGATTCAGTGCGATATTTCCACACAGGCATATAGTGTGCACTAATCAACTAAACAATTCCAATCACCCTTACCTCAACCCTTTTACCCTTCCCAATGTTTAGCAATCACTATTATATTTCCACGTTACTTTTTTTTTTTAGCTTCCACATAAGAGAGAGAACATACGGTATTTGTCATTCTCTGTCTGACTTCTTTCACTTAGCACAATGTTCTCAATTCCATCCATTTGGCTTGAGTTAAATGGATTTTATTCTTTCTTAGGGTAGAATAATATTCCACTGTGGATATCTGTACCACATTTTCTTTATCCACTCATCTGTTGATGGACACCTAGACAAATTGCATATCTTAGCTATTGGGAGTAGTGCTACAATTAACATGGGCATGAGGGTATATATTTGGTATTCTGATTTCTTTTTCTTCGTATCTGTTTCTTTTCCTTTGGATACAGAGGTGAAGTAACTGGATCAACTGGCTCATATGGTAGATTTATTTTTTACTCTATCCATTAATACATAAATCAATAGAGACATGGAAACACTGAGAGGAAAATCTACCTGTTGAATTCCATGACAGTGCTCACCTTTGGGGGACAGGTGTATAGGAGAATGTAATCATGCAGAGATGCCCAGAACACAAACTTTCCATATGATAATTCAAATCAATATAAAATATTAGGTCTGAAGTAAATGTTAACTTTTTATACTTTAATAAGTAAGTATGTATTATTTACAAGAGAAATAATTAAATTTTTTCCTATTTTTTTTTTTTTTGTCTTAGAAATTTTATTGATCCTGGGGAAAGGGAAGGGTGAGTTATTAATACTACTAACAGCATTTTCTCATTTCTATTTTTAGGTACACATTCTTTTTTATTAGTGCATTTAATTATATAGAATAAGTGGTTTCACTGTGGCATGTTCACACGTGCAAATAACATCCACCTCATCATCACCCTCCCTTACGCTCTCCTCCCCCTTTTCTCTAGTGCTCTCTCTGCTACTTTCATATGTCCCCCACTCTTGATTCCACATATGAGGGTAAACATGTACCACTTGTCTTTCTGAGTCTTTCTTTAATTAATTAATTAATTATTTATTTATTTTTATTGTAAACAAATGGGACACTTGTTGTTTCTGTTTGTACATGGAGTAACGGCATACCATTTGCGTAATCATACATTTACATAGGGTAATGATGTTTGATTCATTCTGTTATTTTTTCCTTCCCCGACCCCTCCCATCCCTCTTTTCACTCTATACAGTCCCTCCTTCCTCCATTCTTGCCCCCGTTCAACCCCCCATTATGTGTCATCATTTGGTATCAGTGAGATCATTCAACCTTTGGATTTTTGAGATTGGCTTATCTCACTTAGCATAATATTCTCCAATTTCATCCATTTGCCTGCAAATGACATAACTTTATTATTCTTTATAGCTGAGTAATATTCCATTGTTTGTATATATATATATATATATATATATATATATACACCACAGTTTCTTTATCCATTCATCAATTGAAGGACATCTAGTTTGGTACCACAGTCTGGCTATTGTGAATTGAGCAGCTATGAACACTGATGTGGCTGTATCTCTGTAGTATGCTGATTTTAAGTCCTTTGGGTATAGGACAATGAGTGTGATAGTTGGGTCAAATGGTGGTTCCATTCCAAGTTTTCTAAGGAATCTCCATACTGCATTCCAGAGTGGCTGCACTAATTTGCAGTCCCACCAGCAATGTATGAGTGTACCTTTTTCCCCACATCCTGTCCAGTACCTATTGTTGCTTGTATTCTTGATAATCACCATTCAAATTGGGGTGAGATGGAATCTTAGGGTAGTTTTGATTTGTATTTCTTTTATTACTAAAGATCGTGAACATTTTTTCATATGTTTGTTGATTGCTTGTAGATATTCTTCTGTGAAGTATCTGTTCATATCCTTAGCCCATTTGTTGATTGGGTTATTTGTATTCTTGGTGTAGAGTTTTTTGAGTTCTTTATAGATTCTGGAAATTAGTGCTCTATCTGAAGTATGAGTGGCAAAGATATTCTCCCACTCTGTATGCTCTCTCTTCGCATTACTGGTAGTTTCCTTTGCTGAGAGAAAGCTTTTTAGTTTGAATCTATCCCAGTTATTGATTCTTGTTTTTATTTCATGTACTATGGGAATCCTGTTAAGGAAGTCTGATCCTAAGCCAACAAGGTGAAGATTTGGACCTACTTTTTCTTCTATAAGATGCAAGGTCTGTGGTCTGATTTCATGGTCCTTGATCCATTGTGAGTTGATTTTTGTGCAGGGTGAGAGATAGGGGTTTATTTTCCTTCTGTTGCATATGGATTTCCAGTTTTCCCGGCACCCTTTGTTGAAGAGGCTATCTGTTCTCAATTGCATATTTTCGGCACCTTTGTGTAGTATGAGAAAACTGTATTTATTTGGGTTTGTTTCCATGCCCTCTATTCTGTACCATTGATCTCCCTGTCTATTCTCATGCCAATACCATGCCGTTTTTGTTACTATTGCTTTGTAGTATAGTTGAAGTTCAGGTATTGTGATGCCCCCTGTTTCATTCTTCCTGCTAAGGATTGCTTTAGCTATTCTGGGTTTCTTATTCTTCCAGATGAATTTCATGATTGCTTACTCTATTTCTGTAAGGTACATCATTGGGTTTTTAATTGGAATTGCATTTAATCTGTATAGCACTTTTGGTAGTAATGGTCATTTTGACAATATTAATTCTGCCTATCCAAGAGCATGGGAGATCTCTCCATCCTCTAAGGTCTACCTCAATTTCTTTCTTCAATGTTTTGTAGTTTTCATTGTAGTGATCTTTACCTCTTCAGTTAGATTGATTTCCAAGTTTTTTTTTTTTTTTGAGGCTATTGCAAATGGGGTCGTTTTCCTCATTTCACTTTCAGCTGTTTTGTTGCTTGCATATAAAAATGCTTTAGATTTATGTGTGTTGATTTTATAGCCTGCTATTTTGCTGAATTCATTGATGAGGTCTAGAAGTTTTCTGGAGGTTTTTGGATCCTCTAAATATAGAATCATGTCATCAGCAAATAGTGACAGCTTAAGTTCCTCTTTTCCTATTCATATTCATTTAATTTCTTTGGTCTGCCTAGTTGCTCTGGCTAGAGTTTCGAGGACAATGTTGAATAGAAGTGGTGAAAGAGGACATCCCTGTCTTGTTCCCATTTTTAAAGGGAATGGTTTCAGTTTTTCTCCATTAAGAATGATGTTGGCCATGGGCTTAGCATAAATAGCCTTTACAGTGTTCAGGTATGTTCCTACTATCCCTATTTTTTCTGGTGTTTTGAGCATGAAGGGGTGTTGTATTTTGTTGAACACATTTTCTGCATCAATTGAAATAACCATATATTTCTTATCCTTAAGTCTATTGACATGATGGATTACATTTATTGATTTAAGGATGTTCAACCATCCTTGCAGTCCAGGGATGAAACCAACTTGATCGTGGTTCACAATTTTCTTCATATGTTTTTGGATACAGTTTGACAATATTTTGTTCAGGATTTTTGCATCTATATTCATCAGGGACATTGGTCTTAAATTTTCATTCCTTGATGTGTCTTTGCCTGGTTTGGGTATGAGGGAGATATTAGCTTCATTGAATGACTTCTGTAGGGTACCCTCCTTTTCTATTTCCTGGAATACTTTGAGAAGTATTGGAATGAGTTCTTCTTTGAAGGTCTTGTAGAACTCGGCTGAGAATATGTCTGGTCCTGGGCTTATCTTGGATGGTGTTTCTTCTATTTCATTGCTTGATATTGATCTGTTTAAATTGTGTATGTCCTCCTGGTTCAGTTTGGGAGGAGTGTATATCTCTAGAAATTTGCCAATGTCTTCTGTAGTTTTTATTTTGTTGCAATACAGATCTTCAAAGTAGCTTCTAATTATGTTCTGTATCTCAGTGGTGTCTGTCGTGATATTTCCTTTTTCATCAGGAATTTTAATAATTTGAGTTTTCTCTCTCCTTCTCTTTGTTAGTGTGGCTAAGGGCTTGTCTATTTTGTTTACTTTCTCAAAGAACCAACTTTTTGTCTTGTCAATTTTTTGGATTGTTTCTTTTGTTTCAATTTCATTGATTTCAGCTCTGATTTTAATTATTTCCTGTCTTCTACTACATTTACTGTTATTCTGTTCTTCTTTTGCTAGGGCTTTGAGCTGTAATATTAAGTCATTTAGTTGTTGACTTTTCATTCTTTTCATTTAGTTGTTGACTTTTCATTCTTTTCTGGAATGCACACCATGCAATGAAATTTCCTCTTAGTACTGCTTTCATAGTGTCCCAGGGATTTTTATATGTTGTATCATCGTTCTCATTAACTTCTAAGATTTTTTTTTATCTCCTCCCTGATGTTTTTTGTTATCCATGTTTCATTCAGTAGCATATTATTTAGTCTCCAGGTGTCAAAGTAATTTCTGTTTTTTATTTTGTCATTGATTTCTATTCTCAGTCCATTATGATCTGGATAGAACACAAGGCAGTATCTCTACTTTTTTGCATTTCCTAAGGGCTGCTTTGTGGCATTACATATGGTCTATTTTCAAGAAGGTTCCATGTGCTGCTGAGAAGAAAGTGAATCCACTTGTTGATGGATGGAATATTCTATATATGTCTATTAAGTCTAGGTTATTGATTGTGTTATTGAGTTCTACGGTTTTTTTGGTTGGATTTTGTTTGGAAGATATATCTAGTGGTGACAGCGGTGCATTAAATTCACCCAGAATTATTGTGTTGTGGTCTACATGATTCCTGAAATTGAGAAGGATTTGTTTGATGTACAGGGATGCACCATTGTTTGGGGGATAAATATTTACTATTCTTATGTCTTCCTGATTTATGGTTCCTTTAAGCAGTATGAAATGTCCTACTTTATACCTTCTGACTAACTTTGGCTTGAAGTCCCCTTTATCTAATATAAGGTGGAAACCCCCACTTTTTTACTGAGTCTATATGTGCGTGGTAGGTATTTTCCCATCCTTTCACCTTTAGTCTGTGGATGGCTTTTTCTATGAGATGAATCTCTTGCAGGCAGCATATTGTTGGGTCTTTCTTTTTAATCCATTCTGCCAGTCTATGTCTTGATTGATGAGTTGAGGCCATTAATGTTCATGGTTATTATTGAGATATGATTTGTATTCCCAGTCATTTGGCTTATTTTTGGTTTTTCAGTTGGCTTGGTTTCTCCTTTGAGTGGTTTTTCTCTAAGGTAGTTCCTCCCTTTGCTGACCTCCATTGTTCTTTTTCATTTCCTCCTCATGGAATATTTTGTTGAGAACATTCTGTAGTGCAAGCTTTCTATTTGTAAATTCTTTTAACTTTTGTTTATCATGGAAGGATTTTATTTCACCTTCAAATCTGAAGGTTAGTTTCGCTGGGTATAGGATTCTTGGTTGGCAACATTGTTCTTTCAGAGCTTGAAATATGTTGTTCCAGGCCCTTCTAGTTTTTAGAGTCTGGGTTGAGATGTCCACTGCTATCCATATTGGTCTCCACCTATATGTAATCTGATGCTTTTCTCTTGTGGCCTTCAAAATCCTATCTTTATTTTGATTGTTAAGCATTTTCATTATAATGTTCCTTGGTTGGATATGTTGTGATTTTGTGCATTTGGTGTTCTGTAAGCTTCTTGTATATGATTTTCCTTTTCATTCTTCAGGTTTGGTAGATTTTTCTGATATTGTTTCATTCAATAGCTTGTTCATTCCTTTGATTTGTATCTCTGTGCCTTCCTCAATCCCACTAATTCTTAAATTTGTTCTTTTCATGATGTCCCATAGTTCTTGGAGATTGTGTTCATGATTTCTTACCATCTTCTCTGTTTGGGCAACTTTATTTTCAAGATTACATATTTTGTCTTCATTGTCTGAGGTTCTGTCTTCCAAGTGTTCTAGTCTTTTGGTGATGCTTTCCATTGAATTTTTTATTTGGTTTATTGTTTCCTTTATTTCAAGGATTTCCATTTTTTTTTTTTTTTGAGAATATCTATCTCTTTCTTAAAACGATCTTTTGCTTCCTGCAGGTGCTGTTTCAGCTTATTGGTATTATCATTCATTGCCTGCATTTGCTCTCTTATCTCTTCCTTTGCTTTGCAAATCATCTTAATCACATATAATCTGAAGTCCTTTTATAACATTTCTTCTAACATACTGTCATTGAATTCTATTAATATAAAATCTAGATTTGTTTGGATCATTTTCTTCCCCTGTTTTTTCATGTTGTTCATGTATCTTCCCCTCTAGCAGTGCTGATCTTGGGTATTGCAGATTTCCCCCTATAGGCCTAGAGTGGCCTTATAGGTTTACAAAACCCTGTCTTTAAGGGGAGATCAATGTTAGCATTCAGACACTATGCAATCCTAGACCAAATAGCCCTTATGAGGACAATAAAAAATTTGTCATAATAAGCAGAATGAGTTCAAATATTACCTTCAGTAAAACAAACAGATTTGCAATAAGGTCTGCAGTTTCTAATGGAGGACAAAGAGGATGCAAAGGGATGTAGAATGTGGCTGTTAATGGGATAAGAAAAGAATATACATAAGTTTTAGATAATAGAAAGGGTGAGAGTGTAATCAAAAGAAATTGGATATTAGCATGCTAAAAAGGGAGAAAGAGACTCTGAGGGAATAGGTAAACAATAGAAAAAAGAGAGCAAGAAAAGTAAAGAAATAAAAACAATTTTTTTCTATAAGGATAAAAAAGAAAATCTACAGTATAACAGTCATATAGTAATGAAACCTTCCAGTGTTCAGTAACCTGATGCATGAGAGGTACCTGACAATGAGCTTCAAGCCTCCAGCAGGTGTCTCAGTATGGGATTTGCCCCACATAAAGATCAGAGCTATGACTTCCAGGATTATCCAAGAGGGCCTCTCTGGCTTTGAAATGTGTTGGCGAATGGGGAGCTGTAGCTCAGGGTGTGGACCTGGTCAGCTGGAGGTCCTGGAGCCAGGATGCGGTTGGTCAGGCAGGGGTTTTGGAGGTTGGATGTGTTTGGTGTGGTTGCGGGATTCTGGAAGCTGGGTGCAATCAGCTGTTCTGGGGTCCCGATGGTAGGGCACAATCAGTTGGTCTGGGAGTCCTGGCAACAGGGAGCAATTAGTGGATGTGAGGGCCCCAGAGGCAGGAAGTGATCGGTTGGGCTGAGGGATCCTGGAGATGGGGCTCAGTCAATCTGGCCAGGGATCCTATGGGGCCTGGCTGTTTTCTCAAAATGGCGGCAGTCACGTGTAATCAAACCTGCAGGTACTATAACAGTGAACTTTCAGGCAATAGCAGGCAACTGGTGCTCCACTGGCGGTTTGTGATCAGTTTGATGACTGTTGTTGGACGATCAGGAGGTGAACCTCGTGCACTGGGTGATGGATAGGTGTAAGGCAGGCTATGGACAGGTGAGAGGCAGGCAAATGGTGGATAATTGACACCTGACAGTGAGCAATTTGAACTGTAAAAAAGGCGTCAATATGCTGGCAGACTGCAGGTCATCACAGCAGACAAATGGGGTAAACACCGGGGCATTGATAAGCAGCAAAAACTGCCTCACCAAGAAACAGATATTCTCTGCTTGAAACCTGAGTTACAGAGCAACAAGGAATGTAGCCTCCCTCTAGTCCACCAGCTTGGATCTCTGAGTCATTCTTATTTCACTTAACATGATGATCTACATTTTGATTCATTTTCCTGAAAATAACATGATTTTATTCATTTTTATGACTGAATAACCCTCCATTGTGTATATATGCCACATTTTGTTAATCCATTTATCCGTTGATAGACACCTAGGCTGATTCCATAAGTTGGCTATTATGAGTTTGCCATGATAAATATGGGAATGTAGGTATCTCTATAGTATGTTGACTTTAATTCCTTTGGTTGTATGCCCAGAAATTGTACAGATGGATCACATGTTAGTTCTATTTTTAATTTTTTGAGGAAACTGATTTCCATACTAGCCATACTAATCGACATTCCTAAAACTGTGTGTAGGGATTCCTTTTACCCTCATATCCCAACCAGCATTTATTTATTTATTTGTTTATTTGTTTATTTATTTATTTATTCATTTATTCATTTATGTATTTATTTCTGTATTCTTGGTGATAGCTATTATGACTGGGATGAAATGGAATCTTAGTGTAGTTGTAATTTATGTTTCCCTCATGGCTAAAGGTGTTGAACATTTTTTCATGTAATTATTGACTATTCATACTTTTTCCTTGGAGAAGTGTGTGTTCATTTCATTTGCCAATTTATTGACTGGGTTGTTTATGCTTTTGGTGTTAAGTTTTTTGAGTTTTTTTATATAGTATATATGTTAGTCCTTGTTGGGAAAGTAGTCAACAAACTGTCTCTCCCATTCTGTAGGATGTCCTTTCACTCTGTTGCTTCCTTTGCTTTGCAGAAACTTTTTTACTTGAAGTGGTCCCATTTGTTGATTTTTCTCACTATTTTCTGAGCTATCACTATCCCATTCAGGAACTCATTCCTTTTGCCTATGTCTTGTCATTTCTTCTGTGTTTCTAACAGTTGCAGTTTGGGTCTTATATTTAGGTCTTTGATTAATTTTGAGTTAATCTTTTTATACAGGATGAGAGATAGGGTTTCATTTTCATTCTTCCACCTATGTATATTCAGTTTTCCCAACATCTTGTTGAAGTGGCTTTCTTTTCAATGAAGGTTTTTGGTGCCATTGTCAAGGATCAGATGATTATATTGCCAGGGGTTTGTCTCTGGGTCCACTATTATATTGAATTGATTTATATGTCTGTTCTTATGCCAGTACCATGCTGTTTTTGTTACTATGTATATTTTGAAATCAAATATTGTGATTCCTCCAGCATTGCTCTCTTTGCTCAGGATTGCCATGGCTATTTAGGATCTTTCTTTGCTTCATATGAATTTTAGGATAGTTTTTTCTAGTTCTGTGAAAGTGTCCTTTGTGTTTTTATGGGGATTGCATTGAATCTGTAATCACTTTTGGTAATATGGCAGTTTTAACAATATTAATTCTGTGTATCCATGAACATGGGAGATCTTACCATCATCTAGTGTCTTCTCTAATTTCTTCCTTCAGTGTTATGGTTATGTAATTTTCTCTGTAGAGGTCTTTTCACTTCTTTTATTCTTATGTATTTTACTTTATTTTTGAAGCCATTGCAAATAGAATCATTTTGCTGATTTCTCTCTCAGCAGATTTGTTATTGGTGCATAGAAAATACCAATTTTTGTTGTTGATTTTGTATTCTGTTATTTTGCTGAATTTGTTTATCAGCTCTGAAAGTCTCCTGGTGTAGTCTTTAGGATATTCTAAATATAAGATCATATCATCTGAAAATAGGCATAGTTTGATTTCTTCCTTTCCTACTCGTATCTCTTATTTCTCTATCTTGCCTAATTGTTCTGGCGAAAGTTTCAAGTACTATATTAAATAGTGTTTCAGTCACCTTTTTCACCACTGTGACCAGAAGATATGACAAGAGCAATTTTAGAGGAGGAAAAGCTTATTTGGCACTCTTGGGTTCAGAGGTCTTAGTCCATACATGGCCAACTCCATTGCTTTGTGCTTGAGGTGAGACAGAACATCATTGCAGAAGGATGTGACAGAAGAATGCAGCTCTGGACATGGCACCAGGAAGCAGAGAGAATTCTGCTCACCAGGGACAAAATATATACACCAAAGGTACATCCCAGTGACCTACTTCCTCCAGCCACAACCTACCTGTGTCAGTTATTACCCAATTAATCCATCTTAGTGGGTGAACGCATTGATTAATTTAAGGCTCTCATAATCCACTCATTTTACCTCTAAACTCTTGTATTGTACCACACATGATCTTTTGGGGGACACCTGATGTCTTAGGCATAACAAATAGGAAGTAACAAGAGTGGATATCCTTATCTCATTCCTAATTTTAGAGGAAATGTTTTCAGTTTTTGCCCAGGTAGTATGCTGTCAACTATAGGTTTTTATATGTAACTTTTATAATGTTGTGGTAAGATACTTCTATATCTAATTTCTTCAGAACCTTTATCATAAAGGGATGTTGAATTCTGTCAATGAATTTTTCTGCATCTATTGAGATGATTGCTTTTTATCCTTGATTACATTTATTGATTTGCATATTTTCAACCACTGCAGTATCCCTGGAGTGAAACCAGCTTGATAATGGTTTATGACTTTTTAATGTGCTGTAAACAGCACTTTATAAATGCCAAGATATATTCTAAGGCAGTTGTTATGGTTTAGATAACAAATAAACTTTTCCTTCTTAAAATTGTTCTTGTCAGGTCTGTTGGTCAGAGTAGCGAAAAAGCTGACTAAAACAGAAATTGGTACCAGAAATGGGGTTGTTACTGTGACTAACCTGACCAGGTGATTCAGAAACTTTTGGAGTTTTGGGGAATTTGTGGGAGGAATTTTGGAGAGTTTAGCAGTGCAAGCTGGAAAAGTTTTAGAATGTTGTATGTGGTCCTTAGTGGCCAATTCTGGTGGGAGCTCAGACAACTAGAATGCTGGTATAACTGTGGATCATAGGAACAAAGTCCAAAGGTTTCAGAGGAAAAGGAGGATTCTACTGGAAACTGGGTTAGAGAACATTCATGTTATATTCTGGCTAAGAAGTTGTCTACATTTTCCCTGTGTCCTGAGACTTTCTGTGAGGATGATTTTAAAAGTGATGGACTTCTTAATCTGGTGGAAGAAATTTCTAGGCAGCATAGTATTTAGGTAGTGGCATGGGTATTTCTGGCAGATTTTAGCCCAGTTTGTTGTGGTATTTAGAAGAAGAAAGCAGAGCAGAAAGATTAAAAAAACTTGGACTTGAAAGGTGGGAGTAAAACTGGGGCTAAAGAAATTGTAGTTGTTAAAGACTTTACTATCACTGAAGAAATGCTAAAGACATTGCCCAGAGAGAATAAGAAAGATGGTACAGGGCATCTCAGGAATTGCCAATATCACACCCGTCTTAGGCAGTATCACACCCTTAGGCTCCGTACACATATATGTAATTGGCAATATCACACCCATCTTAGGCAGTATCACACTCTTAGGCTCTGTACACATACATGTAATTGGCAATATCACACCCATCTTAGGCTCCATTAGACATTCCTTTGAGAAGAGATCAGTGGGGCAAGCTGCTTGCACAGGGGAGCCTAGGAAGTTGTTTCATCAGGCTCAGCTGCCCAGGTACTCAGAGGCAAGTGCAGCTGTGGTCCCTGGAAGCTTGTTTGAGATAGTGACAGACATTGGTGATAACCACATGGTGCAGGTTCTGTAGGAATTTAGGATTCTGGAGTTAGGGTGTCATGGAGGCTTCTGTTGGGACTAATGACACGTTAACTAACTCAGGCTGACTCCTTACTCCCTGGTGAGTGAGCAAGATCAAGGACTCAAAGGTGGTTTCAATAGTTAATGACAATAAATCAGACCACCATCAGGGATAGGTTAACAACAGTTCTGCAAATGTGATCAACTCGTGCTTGCCTTATAGTCCTATGGGACTCTCACCTGCATGAACACCCATGCCTTGCTGACCTTTAAGCTGATTGGTTCCCACCTAGCCCCCACTCTACATAAAAGCTGTGTGATTTCCTCAATAAATGAGTTCTTGCTGTGACTGGTCTCCCTGACGCATCTGATTGTCCTCCGCCCGGAGGGCTGGGAGCAGGCGGTCAGTCTGCCCTACCTATCCCGGTCTGACCATGTTGGGGAGTGTCCCCTTTCCTTGCCGCTGGTCAAGAAGAGCAAGGGGGCTTAAGACCCCGACAGGCTTCTACCAAGATTTCATGCACGGTGTAAATCTACATTGTGTACAACCATAAAATGAAATGGTGAGAAATAATTACATATGCTTATAGTTACTTACATGGTTGTGTGCTTATTTTTACTTAACTATATTTACTTATTTTCATACACACCTTAGAATCCTTCCCCTGAATATAAGCCATCCAATAATTTTTCATAAGATCCTTTCACTCTTAGTGCCTTCTTCTGGGTACGACCGAAGGACAGGAAAAGGTGCACTGGCCATCCTGTCTAGGAGTCTCTTCAGTTCCTCATAGTACTCACCTGGTCACACTGAATTCCATGGATCAGTGGATCACTGAGGCTGCTTTCATCATAAGCCTGAATTTGAAGGATGCTTTTCTCCTCTCGGGGTGAGAAAGAAGGCACAAAGATTGCTTTTGATGCCTTTTACAGGGAGTAATACAGATGTTAGATACTGAAAAACCACTCTGTTCTCCTTTTTCTTCTTTTTTGTATTCATTAACTTAACATGTAATAAAGAACCCAGCCTGTTTAAAAAACAAAAAACAAAAAACAAACAAAACAAAACAAAACAAAAAAAACCGAAATGATGTACCCCATTTGTTTAGAATGAATAAAAATGCAATCAGTAAAAAATTAAAAAATTAAAAATTAAAAAAAAAATTTCAGAGGAAGACCTTGGAAGTCAGTCAAAGTTCAGCAGGGTCAGATTTCCTGTGAGCTTCTCCTGAGAGGGCAATGTGTGGAGATGTGAGGAGGAAGCCAAAGTTGCAGTAGAGACCCCTGAGTTTAAGAAATGCCAATATCATAGAACATCTGCAGAGAAAGCTGCAGGAATTGAGCAGAGACAAGCAAACAGAGAGGCCATGTGGGCTGCAACCAGTCAAAACACAGGGGGAGAGCTACACATCCCTTTAGAGAGAACCTCAGATGCTGACCATGCAGCTCCAGGTCTTGTTTGCCCAGCTGGATTTTGTTTTGGTCTCACCCCTTCTTTCTATGCCCCTATTTCTCCACTGTGGAAAGGAAATGTTTACTCTGTGCCTTTATATATTGGATATTTGTAACTTGCTTCTGCATCTTTCAGGAGCTCATGATGAGAGTTTGCCTTGAGTCTTAGAGGAGACTTTGGACTTGGACTTTTGGGTCACCCTGGAACTGTTGAGACTATGGGGACTCTTGAATAGGACTACATGTATTTATCACTGTGAGATGAGCATGAGACCAGAAGAGGAGAGGAAGGGGAATAGGGGAGACAGGGAGGGAGGGAAACAGGAGCACTGGGAATTAAAATGGGGAAAACAATCTATTAGGCCAAGTTATTTTGTTTACTGACATAATAAATGTAATTATGTGTGTAATGTCAGTATATATTACATATATTATATATATAAAATGTCAGTAATCAAAATAACTTAAATAGCTTATCAAATTAATAAATGAATAAAAGAATAAATAATCAAAGTAACTTAAATAACTCAAAAATAACTTTTATTAGAAAAGCATATTAACCCTTAATTAGCACCATTAATCATATATGTAATATATATTATATATATAGTTTATATATATTATTACAAAAATATTATATATATAATATACATATATATAGAGAGAAAAAAAGTGTACTTGTGCCTGTTGTTTCCCACTTCTTTTCTTTCTCAAAAATATAACACATGTCTCAGATTTATATCTCATGAGGCTCTCAGAGGACCCAGACCTGCAGTCAATCCTCTTAGGATTGTTTCTGTCCACGCACTTGGTCATCATGCTTGGAAACCTGCTCATCATCCTGGCTGTCAGCTCTGACTCCCACCTCTACATGCTCAACTTGTCTTCCACTCCAACCTGTCCTTGGTTGACATCTGTTTCATCTCTACAAGAGTCCCAAAGATGACTGTGGACATCCAGATATATAATAAGGTCTTATGTGGACTGCCTGATGCAGATTTCTCTTATAGTACCTCATGACTGGTGTGTGGCCATCTCACAAGCCCTGTTGTCCACTTATCATGAACTCTTGCCTCTGTGCCTTCTTAGCTTTTTTGTCTCTTGTTTAATTTTGGAATCCCAGTTACACAATTTAATTGGCATACAACTGCAAGGTGTGGAAATTTCTGATTTCTTCAGTAACCTTTAAATCCCCTTTGTCTTTTATATTTTCACACTACATGCAATAATACAGTAAAGTATTTTGCTGTGGCCATATTTGTTGTTTTTCCCACCCCAGGTATCCTTTCCTCTTACCATAAAATTATTTCTTCCATTCTGAGAATCCTACCACCAGGTGGGAAGTATACTGTCTCCACCTAAGGGTCTCACTTGTCAGTTTTGTGCTTATTTTATGAAACAAGCATTAGAAATGTTCCTGTATAGCTATAACACATTCTCTAAGAAGGGTGTGATGGCCTCAGTCATTTTTGCCATGATCATTCCTATGCTGAATCCCTTTAACTGTAGTTTGAGGATCAAAGACTTTATATGATCCCTGAGAAGGCTCTGCAAGAGAGCAGTATATTCTCAGGACCTGAGGCATCCCAATTGAAATGTAGGGTGGAAAAGAGCAAAACTAAACATCTAGATCTCTAAATTCTGCCTCCACAGTCACATTTTTTGGGGAATATAATGGTTTTAATTTCTCATCATGTTTCATAATTGATGATGGTAACCATTGTTGGGGGTGGGAGGAATGTGGAGTTTTTAATTGATACAGCATTTCGATTTGAGAAGATAAGATTAAAAATTCCTAGAGATGAATGTTGGCAATGGATGTACCACAAAGTGAGTATAATGAATGTCATTGTTCTCTGAACTTAACGATGGTGAGAATTGTAACGTATCTTTGGAATTTAAATTTTATCAAATACAAATAGAAATGAATTTTTTAAAAAATCAATGAAAGTTTAAAAAAAGAAGTGACAGAAATGAAGAGTACACATGAGTTTTCTCCTTTGTCAATATTTGTTTTTCCTCTTCTTTCTCTTTCTGTATTAGTATTAGGAAGTCCTTAGAGTTTGTGGTAATCTGGACCAATTTGGTTAATTATGAGCTCTGTGCATTGAGCCTCCAAGGTCATATCATAGTGAATAATCAGTCTCTGCCTTTAGCCTTTCAGTTTGATGTCTCACATATAGTCGGCTCCACTGCTGGCTCCTCCTCCGGTAGTAACTGCATAAGGGACCTCCTGTCTGAGACTGTACTGATACCAGTCCTGTAGACAAAGAAGTGCTCAGTGGGCAACTGCAGGGCAGGGGCATTAAGTCTGCTGTCTTTTGCCATGACCCAGCAGAAAGCATCATAACCCAGTAAGTACGGAGGGAGAGGAAGGATGGAGTGAGGATTGTCAGAAGCATTGTTTCCTATTATTTCGATGATCAAGAGGTTTGGGTAACCCAAAGGGAGAATATGTGAAAAATTCTAACTGTGAGGACTGTGACCTCTATGTATGGGATCATAGCAGTTGTCCTAGAAATCTTCTAGATTTTACTTTCCTTATACCTTGAATCCACTTCACAGAGACACCTCATCTACCATAGCAGAAAATTGGACCCCCTAAATTATTTCTTAAGCACCCCCAAAATATTATGATGGACATGATGAGGAAGAGGATGACAGTAACCACAACATCATGAACCACTCTTGAGATACTTCCGAGGGCCAGGTGCTGAACTACATGTTCTAGATTGTTTGACTGCATCTGTTTTGTCTTCCCCAAGTTGTAAGTGCCACATTCCTTTATTTTACAGAAAATAAAGGAGTTCAACATTTTTATGTACTTGTGCTGGGTGTTTGGGTTGAATGCATGGAAACTGTGTTTGGATTGAGCTGTGTGATTAGAGATCCAGAGCATCTGGGTAGAAGAGTCCTGGCAGGTTGTACCCTGGACCTCTTAACACCTTTACACTTCCCTGCCACTCCAGGAAGAAACTCCTTGCTCTTGGAATTATTCTTTCCTTATTCTGAGGACAAACATGACAGTTTTGGTAATCATAGAAATATTACTCACAATAGTAGAAAATGGATCCTTCTAAATCGTGTCTTAAGCACTCCAAAATGATTATAAAGATGATGTAAGGATGTTGAGGAGGATGAAAGTACCCATCACCTCATAGCCTGATGTAGATGGCTTCCTAAGTGCCAGGTCCTGAGCAACAGGCTCAGTCACTTGTTTTATTTCATGTGCACAGTCTTACTCTAGTTATATATGGTCACGTTATTATTACCTCACAGAAAAATGAAAGAGTACATTATATTTATATAACTTGTACTAATTTTTCAGGTAGAAAAGAAAGAAGCCATGTTTGAATTGGGCTGTTTGAATTGAGCCATGTTTAATACAGGGGCTTCATACCAGGAGGATCCTGGCAGACTATCCCCATTGACAACCCACCAGTTATTTCATTTCTTTTCACTCCAAGAGGAGACCTCTTGTTTACTGTCACCTTCCTTTTGGGGTTTTCTGATAGACCAGAGGGCAGGGCAGTGATTGGCATCAGTTGCATCCATCATAGGAAGGGTAGACAGAGATCACAGGCAAAGTTTGCAAACAACATAGGCACACAATAATTTAGCACTGATCTCTCTCATGCTCTCTTGCAGAATTTTCATGTAACTGCCCACACCCCCTTCCATGTATATAATTATCCCACTCAATCTAAAGAAGACATGAAGTCAGTCTTGATTCATTCCTACACTGGAAACTGGAAAGAATTTAAAAATGTACCTGCATGTAAGACGACTGACCCTTTGCTTAGTATATTCTGTTGGTTGGGAAAATAAAGACATTTAGTGAATCAGACCCAGAACCTGACAATTTAAATTTGAATCCTGTCTGTGTCCTAGTGGGCACAACTGCATTGAGTATGGGTTGAACAGAAATGGATGCTTCTTGAGGAATTAATTTGTGAAGTATGTTTAAAAAAAGGGCAAAAGGAAATTTATATTATCTATAATGGTAAGATTAATATTCTCACACTTTGAGTAAAATGTCGTGTGACCTGAAGGCACTATCTTCCTGTTTTTGGATGTAATATTTTATTTTCTTCCCTATAGATATTTATGTTGTGTATTTGGAGAATGTCTTAACTTTTCCGTTTCTCATTTCCCCAAAGCTGTGCTTTCCTTGGCACAGAGGAGACACACACACACATGTACACACAAATGTGTTAACCACTGAATTACCCATTCCTTCAACCACCAATACGGATCTGAATCAATTTGAATTAAACACTTGGGTCTTTTTGTCTGCACTTTCATTGCTTCCTGGAAAGTTACAAGTTACTTTTCTTCTGTACTGGTGATTGAACCTAGAGTCCTTTTACCACTGCAATATATCCCCCCACCCTTTTTATTTTATTTTGATACAGGATCCCACTAAGTTCCTGAGACTGGCCACAAACTTGTGATTCTCCTGCCTCAGCCTCCTATATAACTGGGATTACAAATTCAAAGACATTCATTCCTCCCCCACATTTCTTTATAGGTCTATTATAGTTGCACATACGGATGGAATTTGTTGTTATGTGTGTGCACATGCACACAATACACTATATAACAATATAATTTGGCCAATATCACTCCGCAGCACTCTCAATTTTTAAAAGACAATGACTGAGATTTTTATGGATATGAAAAAGGAGGGAAAGGCCAAAACAGAAGGGGTCTACTTTATTTTGTTTAGCATGAGACACATTTCAGTTTCACATCATTGCAAGCTTTGGTGTTCTTTGACTATGGCATTTGTCAATAAAGTTGATATTTCCACAAAGTTGGAATCTTCGATTTTAAAAGAAACACAATGACCAAATACTTATTAAATTCCTGACATCATACCATACACACTGTGGGAATGCATGTTATTTTCTCTATTGTCTATTTTTCTTTCTGTTAATCAGTATGATCACAGAGAGAGTGAAAGATGTGCACACATTTTGTATATAGTAGCAAGTTAATGAAAAGAGACTAAAATACTGATTTCCAGAGTTTCATCTCAGGGCACTGTCTCTTCTACTAGAACCAGGTGGTACCCTTATTCCCTATAGAAGGGAACATTTCTTTGGTGTTATGTAGAGATTATTATTGGAAAGACTGTAGAGGTATTTTGATGGCTCATTTTAAGATTAAGAGAGTGTGGATGATAATGATACTTTTTAAATTGGGACACAAATGTAGGTGATTAGCAGTAGAATTGAGCATGCATCCAATTCTGGAAATCAAAGAATTATCCTCCAACTGTGTATTCTATAGAATTTCTCACTTTTGTGATTTAGAGAGAGGCACAATAATTTCGAAAGGATTGTCATAGTAATAGATTTATGAACTCACAATTTAAATGATGCTCTTCCTTCAGGCAATGGTGTGCATGAGAAAAATCCTTTCTTTTTTATTTTATTTTATTGATTCCCTTTTAGTTATACATGTCAGTAGAATCCATTTGACACAATTATACGAGCATGGAATATACTTTATTCTGATTCTATCCCAGTAATTCTCCTTCCCCTACTCTTTCTCTGCCCCTTACTTCCTTCCCTCTGTTGATATTTCTACCATTTGCCCATAGTTATTTTTTCAAATTGATATCCATGAATGTACCCAATGGTGAGATTCACTCTGGTGTATTCACATACATACATAGGAAAGTTGTGTCAGATTCATCCCACTGTCTGTGTTTCCCTTTCCTCCCACCCTCTTCCCTTCATTACCCTTTGTCTAATCCACTGAACTTCTATCCTCCATCCCCACCCCTTTTTGTGGGTTAGCTTCCACATATCATTTGACCTTTGGGTTTTGGGGATCGACTTATTTCATGGAGCATGATAGTCTCCAGATCCATTCATTTACCAGCAAATGTCATAAGTTCATTCTTCTTTGTAGCTGAATAAATACTCCATTGCATGTGTGTATATATACCACATTTTCTTTATCCATTCATCTGTTGAAGGGCACTTAGGTTGGTTCCATAGCTGAGCTATTTTGAATTGTGCTGTTAAAATTGATGTGGTTGTGTCAGTGTAATATGCTGGTTTTATGTCCTTTGCATCTATACCAAGGAGTGGGGAAAACTGGGTCAAATAGTGGTTGCATCCCTAGTTTTCTGAGGAATCTCCATACTGATTTCAAGAGTGGTTCCATCAGTTTGCAGTCTCACCAACAATGTATGAGTGTACCCCTTTCCAACATCCTTGCCAACATTTATTGTTATTTGATTCTTGATCATTGCCATTCTAACTGGTGTGAGATGGAAACTCAGTGTAGTTTAATTTGGCATTTCTCTAATTGCTAGAGATGTTAAACATTTTTTCAGGTATTCGTTGACCATTGGTATTATTTCTTTTAGACACCTTTATATTTCTTCTGTTTAGACACCTTTGCCCATTTATTGATTGGGTTATTATTATTATTTTTTTGGTGTTAAGTTTTTTGAGTTCTTTGTGTATCCTTGAAATTAATGGCCTATATGATGCAGAAGGCAAAGATTTTCTCCCATTCTATAGACTGTCTTCATGCTCTTGATTGTTTCCTTTGCTGTGAAGAAGCTTTTTTAATTTTATGCCATCCCATTTATTGATTTTTGATTTTACTTCTTGTGCTTTAAGTGTCTTTTTAAGGAATTCTGTTCCTGAACCTATGTTAAAGTGTTGGGCCTACTTTCAGAAAAGGCCTTCCGAGTACAAGTGTGACCTTCACAGAAAGACTTAAAGCCACATGTTAATGTGAACTAGTATATTTCAAAGGCAATAGGTATTATGTTTAGATTACTTAGATGAATGCTAGGTACCTTTTGATAAATTTTAAAAGGAAATCAATTTATGAACATATAAAACAATATTAACACTAAAACACTGACAAGACATTTTGCTCACCCAACTCATGACTGTAGCTGTGTTTGGGTGCAGGTGTACAGAGAATGGAATCCTGCAGAGAGATACCAAGAACTCAAATTTCATAGGTAATTATTCACATCTCTATCAAATGTTAGTCCCCAATATATGTGAATATTATTAAATTTTTGTACTTTAGTATATACAGTGGGTATTATTAACAATAGCAATTGTTAATATTCATAGGGAATGTTCTAAGTGTCAGGAAATATTATAAGGCATTGGTTCTCAATCGGTATAAGAAAGGATTACTCAAGTCTTTAAAAGTAATTCTGATTAAATCAATGTTAGTCTGAGGCAAGGGTATCTGGATACTATAAAATATCCACAGGTGAATAAATTAATGAGACTGAGAACCACAAGTTACATTATTTAAATGATTTTAAAATATTTTTGAAATTTGTTATAATTAATTGTACATGACAGTAGAATGCATTTTGACACAAGATACATAAATGGAGTATAACTTCTCATTTGTATGGTTGTACATGATGTGCAGTTACACAGGTCATAATAATACACAGGTAATAATATATGCACATAGGGTAATAATATCTGCTTTATTCACTATCATTCCTATCCCCACACCCCGCCCCTTCCTTGACTCCTCTCTGTCTAACCCAAAATTAGCATCTGCATATCAGAGAATTTAAGTGATTTTTAACTACTTTCTTGCAACACCATGTAAGGTAGGTATATTTTATACCCACTTTACAGATGTGGAAATTGCACGTGTGATTTTCTTTATTACCTGTTTTGTTCTCTTTTGCCTTTCAACCATAGCAAGACCTGACATTTGTTTGTTGATTGCTTGTAGATCTTCTTCTGTGAAGTGTCTGTTCATATCCTTAGCCCATTTGTTGATGGGGTTATTTGTATTCTTCCTGTAGAGTTTTTTGAGTTCTTTATAGATTCTGGAAATTAGTGCTGTATCTGAAGTATGAGTGGCAAAGATATTCTCCCACTCTATAGGCTCTCTCTTCACATTGCTGATAGATTTCTTTGCTGAGAGAAATCTATTTAGTTTGAAACTATCCCAGTTGTTGATTCTTGCTTTTATTTCTTGTGCTATGAGAGTCCTGTTAAGGAAGTCTGATCCTAAGCCAACAAGGTGAAGACTTGGACTTACTTTTTCTTCTATAAGATGCAAAGTCTCTGGTCTGATTTCAAGGTTCTTGATCCATTGTGAGTTGATTTTTGCACAGGGTGAGAAATAGGGGCTTATTTTCATTCTGTTGCATATGGATTTCCAGTTCTCACAGCACCATTTGTTGAAGAGGCTATCTTTTCTCCATTGCATATTTTGGAACCTTTGTCTAGTATGAGAAAATTGTATCTATTTGGGTTTGTGTCCATGTCCTCTATTCTGTACCTTTTATGTACCTGTCTATTTTGGTGCCAAGAACATGCTGTTTTTGTTTCTATTGCTTTGTAGTATAGTTGAAGTTCTGGTATTGCAATACCCCCTGTTTCATTCTTCCTGCTAAGGATTGCTTTAGTTATTCTGGGTTTCTTATTCTTCCAGATGAATTTCATGATTGCTTGCTCTATGTCTGTAAGGTACGTCATTGGGATTTTAATTGGAATTGCATTGAATCTGTATAGCACTTTTGGTAGTATGACCATTTTAACAATATTAATTCTGCCTATCCAAGAACAAGGGAGATCTTCGAAGATCTTCCTCAATTTCTTTCTTCAATGTTTTATAGTTTTCATTGTAGAGATCTTTTACCTCTTTGGTTAGATGAATTCCCAAGTATTTTATTTTATTTTTATTTTTTGAAGCTATTGCAAATGGAGTTGTTTTCCTCATTTCCCTTTCAGCTGTTTCGTCGCTTGCATATAAAAATGCCTTAGATTTATGCATGTTGATGTTATATCCTGCTATTTTGCTGAATTCATTGATGAGGTCTAGAAGTTATCTGGAGGAGGTTTTTGGATCCTCTTAAAATATAATCATGCTATCCGCAAATACTGACAGCTTAAGTTTCTCTTTTCCTATTCATATCCCTTTAATTTCTTTGGTCTGCCTAATTGCTCTGGCTAGAGTTTCAAGGACAATGTTGAATAGAAGTGGTGAAAGAGGACATCCCTGTCTTGTTCCTGTTTTTAAAGGGAATGGTTTCAGTTTTTCTCCATTAAGAATGATGTTGACCATGGGCTTAGCATATATCTAGTCTTTACAATATTCAGGTGTGTTCTTACTATCCCTATTTTTTCTAGTTTTTTGAGCATGAAGGGGTGTGGTATTTTGTTGAACACTTTTTCTGCATCAATTGAAATAACCATATGATACTTATCCTTAAGTATATTGACATGATGGATTACATTTATTGATTTACGAATATTGAACCTTCCTTGCATTCCAGGGATGAACCCCACTTGATCGTGGCACATGATTATCTTAATATGTTTTTGGATACGGTTTGCCAATATTTTGTTCAGGATTTTTGCATCTATATTCATCAAAGATATTCGTTTAAAATTTTCTTTCCTTGATGTGTCTTTTCCTGGTTTGGCTATGAGGGTGATATAAGTTTCATAGAATGAGTTCTGTAGGGTATCCTTCTATTCTATTTCCTGGAATAATTTGAGAGTAATTGGATTGAGTTCTTCTTTGAAGGTCTTGTAGAACACGGCTGAGAATCTGTCTGTCCTGGGCTTTTCTTGGATGGTAGGTTTTTAAAGGCTTCTTCTATTTCATTGTTTGATATTGATCTGTTTAAATTGTGTATGTCCTCCTGGTTCAATATGGGATGAGCATATGTCTCTAGAAATTTGTCAATGTCTTTGGTAGATTATATTTTGTTGGAATACAGATCTTCAAAGCAGCTTCTAATTATGTTCTGTATCTCATTGGTGTCTGTCATTATATTTCCTTTTTCATCACGAATTTTAGTAATTTGAATTTCTCTCTCCTTCTCTTTGTTAGTGTGGTTAAGGGTTTGTCTATTTTTTTTACTTTCTCAAAGAACCAACTTTTTGTCTTGTCATTTTTTGGGATTGTTTCTTTTGTTTCAATTTCATTGATTTCAGCTCTGATTTTAATTATTTCCTGTATATTACTACTTTTGCTGTTATTCTGTTCTTCTTTTTCCAGGGCTTTGAGCTGTAATGTTAAGTCATTTAGTTATTGACTTTTCATTCTTTTCTCCAATGTGCTCCATGCAATGAATTTTCCTCTTTGTACCACTTTCATAGTGTCGCAGATATTTTGATATGTTGTATTGTCATTCTCATTGACCTCTCAGAATTTTTTTATCTCCCCCTGATGTTTTCTGTTATCCACATTTCATTCAGTAGCATATTATTTAGTCTCTAGGTCTTGGAGCAATTTCTGTTTTTTATTTTGTATTGATTTCTACTCTCATTCTATTATGATCTGATAGAACACAAGGCAGTATCTCTATTTTTTTTTGCATTTCCTAAGGGCTGCTTTGTGGCATAACATATGGTCTATTTTCGAGAAGGTTCCATGTGCTGCTGAGAAGAAAGTGAATCCACTCGTTGATGGATGGAATATTCCATACATGTCTATTAAGTCTAGGTTATTGATTGTGTTATTGAGTTTTATGGTTTTTTTGGTTGGATTTTGTTTAGAAGATCTATCTAGTGGTGACAGTGGTGCATTAAAGTCACCCAGAATTATTGTGTTGTGGTCTACATGATTCCTGAAATTAAGAAGGATTTGTTTGATGTACAGGGATGCACTATTGTTTTGGGCATAAATATTTACTATCATTATGTCTTCCTGATTTATGGTTCCCTAAAGCAGTATAAAATGTCCTTCTTTATCCATTCTGACTAACTTTGGCTTGAAGTCCACTTTATCTGATATAAGGATGGAAACCCCTGCTTTCTTACTGAGTCCATGTGTGTGGTAGGTTTTTTCCCATCCTTTCACCTTTAGTCTGTGGAAGGCTTTTTCTATGAGATGAGTCTCTTGCAGGCAGCATATTGTTGGGTCTTTCTTTTTAATCCATTCTGCCAGTCTATGTCTTTTGATTGATGAGTTTAGGCTAGTAACATTCAAATGACTTTGTATTCCAAGTCATTTGGCTTATTTTTGGTTTTTCAGTTGGCTTGGTTTCTCCTTTGAGTGGTTTTTCTCTAAGGTAGTCCCTCCGTTTGCTGACTTCCATTGGTTTTCATTTCCTCCTCATGGAATATTTTGTTGAGAACATTCTGTAGTGCAAGCTTTCTATTTGTAAATTCTTTTTACATTTGTTTATCATGGAAGGATTTTATTTCATCTTCAAATCTGAAGGTTAGTTCTGCTGGGTATAGAATTCTTGGTTGACAACATTGTTCTTTCAGAGCTTGAAATATGTTCTTCCATGCCCTTCTAGCTTTTAGGGACTGGGTTGAGATGTCCACTGCTTTCCATATTGGTCTCCACCTATATGTAATCTGATGCTTTTCTCTTGTGGCCTTCAAAATCCTATCTTTATTTTGATTGTTAAGCATTTTCATTATAATGTTCCTTGGCTGGATATGTTGTGATTTTGTGCATTTGGTGTTCTGTAAGCTTCTTGTATATGATTTTCCTTTTCATTCTTCAGGTTTGGTAGATTTTCTGATATTGTTTCATTCAATAGCTTGTTCATTCCTTTGGTTTGTATCTCTGTGCCTTCCTCAATCCCACTAATTCTTAAATTTGTTCTTTTCATGATGTCCCATAGTTCTTGGAGATTGTGTTCATGATTTCTTACCATCTTCTCTGTTTGGGCAACTTTATTTTCAAGATTACATATTTTGTCTTCATTGTCTGAGGTTCTGTCTTCTAAGTGTTCTAGTCTTTTGGTGATGCTTTCCATTGAGTTTATTATTTGGTTTATTGTTTACTTCATTTCAAAGATTTCTTTTTTTTTTTTTTGAGAATCTCTATCTCTCTGTTGAAATGATCTTTTGCTTCCTGCAGTTGCTCTTTCAGTTATTGGTATTATCATTTATTGCCTGCATTTGCTCTCCTATCTCATTCTTTGCTTTGCTAACCATCTTAATCATGTATAATCTGAAGTCCTTTTCTGATATTTCTTCTAACATACTGTCATTTAATTCTATTAATATAGAATCTAGATTTGTTTGGATCATTTTCTTTTCCTGTTTTTTCATGTTGTTCATGTATCTTCCCCTCTAGCAGTGAGATCTGGGGTATTGGAGATTTCCCCCTATAGGCCTAGAGTGGCCCTATAGGTTTCCAAAACCCTGTCTTTAAGGGGAGATCAATGTTAGCAGTGCCCAGTTCAGACACTATGCAATCCTAGACCAAATAGCCCCTATAAGGACAATAAAAAAATTGTCATAATAAGCAGAATGAGTTAAAATATTATCTGCAATTAAATAATCAGATTTGCAATAAGGTCTGCAGTTTCTAATGGAGGACAAAGAGGATGCAGAGAGATGTAGAATGTGGCTGTTAATGGGATAAGAAAAGAATATACATAAGTTGTAGATAATAGAAAGGGTGAGAGTGTAATCATAAGAAACTGGATATTAGCATGCAAAAAAGGGAGAAAGAGTCTCTGAGGGAACAGGTAAACAAAAGGAAAAGAGAGCAAGAAAAGTAAAGAAATAAAAACTTAAATTTTTTCTATAAGGATAAGAAAGAAAATCTACAGTATAACAGTCATATAGTAATGAAACCTCCCAGTGTTCAGTAGCCTGATGCATGAGAGGTACCTGACAATGAGCTTCAAGCCACCAACAGGTGTCTCATGATGAGATTTGCCCCACCTAAAGATCAGATCTACAGCTTCCAGGATTATCCAAGTTGGCCGCTTGGGTTTTGAAATGTGTTGGCAAATGGGGAGCTGCAGCTCAGCATGTTGATGTGGTCAGCTGGATCTCCTGGAGGCGGGATTCAGTTGGTCAGACAGGGATCATGGGGGTTGGGTGTGTTTGGTGTGGTTGTGGGATCCTGGAGGCCGGGTGCAATCAGCCATTCTGGGGTTCTGGTGATAGGGTGCAGTCAGTTGGTCTGGGGGTCCTGGCAGCAAGGAGAAGTCAGTCAGTGTGTGGGTCCCAGAGGCAGGGAGTGATCGGTCTGACTGAGGGATCCTGGAGATGGCGCTCAGTCAGACCAGCCAGGGGTCTTTGGGGCCTGGCTGTTGTCTCAAATTGATGGCAGCCCCATGTAATCAAACCTGCAGGTACTGTGACAGAGAACTTCCAGGCAACAGCAGGCAGCTGGTGCTCCACTGGTGGTCTGCAATCAGTTTGCTGACTGTGGTCTGGTGATCAGCAATTGAACCTCATGCATTGCATGGATAGGTGTAAGGCAGGTGATGGACTGGCCAGAGGCAAGCAAATGGCGGATGATAGGTGCCTGACAGTGAGCAATCTGCACTAAATAATGTGTCGATGTGCTGGCAGACTGCAGGTCATTACAGCAGACAAATGGGGTAAACACCAGGGAATCAATAAGCAGCAAAAACTGCCTCACTACAAAACAGATATCCTCTGCTTGAAACCGGAGTTACGGAGTGACAAGGAATGCAGCCTCCCTCTAGTCCACCATCTTGGATCCCTGGACCCTAAGTTCTTAATGTTATCACCAAATACTCCAAATAAGAATTAAGCAAAGCATCCAAAGGAATCAATGCAGTTCTTAGGAAATTCAGTTTTTAAGAAAGCCTGCAAAACTTCAGTCAAAACTGTTAAAGAATAATTAGAAGGAATTTTTCTCAAATGTCTTCATTTTTATTTGTGGGTTTTGATTTTTGTGGTACTAGACATTGAACCCAGGAGAATTTGACCTCTGAGCTACATTCTCAGCCCTTTTTATTTTATTTTGAGTCAGGGTCTCACTAAGTTCTTGAGACTGGCCTCAAATTTGTGACCCTCCTGCCTCAGCTTCCTGAGTAACTGGCTGCACCACTGCTTGGCCTATCATTTATATTTTGATTTGAGAATGTGTAGATTATTTTTGCCTGAGGGATTTTATGAGGCATTCTAGAAATTGTCACAAAGCAAAATTGGGGTTGGAGTTTGTGTAAAGTATTTCTGTTGTTTCCTGGTCTTGAACAGTACTTGAAAGAGGTATCAAATGGTTATAACAAAGTCATTTATGTATTCAGAACATCAAAAACACAAGAAAACAGCTGAACTTTTTGTCTTAAGATAGATTTGTTTTCTCGTGGTCTTGAGCCAAGTTATGTATAAGAACATAACTTCCGCTTTCCACGAGGCGATCCAAGATAGTGGACTAGAGGGTGACTGCACCTCCAGTGCTCCAGAACCCAGAACTCAAGAAGGGGAGGCATTGAGAGACTCAGACTAAAATAGAGCCACGAGTGAGTCTCGCCCACCGGGTAAAGCTCGACCTGGGTGGCAGGCCCGGATAGAGGTGGCTTATCGGAGCAGGGCAGGGCAGCTAGAGTCTTCCACAGGCAGCCCTGCACACTCCAGCAGTGGGCCCCTCCCACATGGCCAGCTTCTCCAGCTTCTTGGAGCGGGCCCCACAGTGAGAGCCTTTCTGATCAGAACAAGCTCCAAGTCCCGGAGCCAGCGTGGCGTGCTCCGGCCTGCAAGCAGCTTCAGGGACCAGGACAGGGCAGCCAGGGACTTCCCCAAGCAGCCCAGCCCCCTGCAGTGGGAGGCGCATTTCAAGGCTAGCTTCTCGGAGCAGACTGCCCAGTGAGAGCCTTTCTACACAGAGCCAGTCACAAGTCCCCGAGCCAACAGAGAACTTTGATCCGTAAGTAGCCTCTGGGATAAGAGCAGGGCAGCCACAGACTTCTCCAGGTGGCCCTGCCCCCTCCGGCCACAGGCTCTTTCCATTGGGTGATCCAAGATGGCGGACTAGAGGGTGACTGCATCTCCAGTCACTCCAGAACCCAGGACTCAAGAAGGGGAGGCATTGAGAGACTTGGACTAAAATAGAGTCATGGGGTGAGTCTCCCCCACTGGGCGAGGCTCAGCCAGGGTGGCAGGCACAGATAGGGGTGGCTTATCAGAGCAGGGCAGGGCAGCTAGAGTCTTCCCCAGGTAGCCTTGCACACTCTGGTGGTGGGCCCTCCCACATGGCCAACTGCACAGTACAGGCCACCAGTGAGAGCCTTTCCACACAGAGCCAGCTCCAAGCCCTGGAACCAGTAGGGGGCTAGGGGCAGCTTTCTTTGGAAGCACTGCATTATCAAGTTCCTCCAAGACTTCAGGCTACTGAAGGCTGGGAGGTGATACACTGGAAATCTACCGGGACACTATAAGCCAACAGAGAAAATCTGGAATATCTCAGGGTCCCACTGACATCTGACCAATATGAGAAAACAAGGGAAGAAAATGTCTCAAACAAACCTAGATACTACATCAATAAAACCCAATGACAGCACAGCAGAAGAAATGTCAGAAAAGGAATTCAGAATGTACATAATTAAAACAATCAGGGAAGCAAATGAGGAGATGAAAGAGAAAATGCAGGCATTAAAGGAGGAGATGAAAGAGCAAATGCAGGCATTAAATGATCGCACCAGTCAACAGTTAAAAGACCAAATACGGGAAGCAAGAGATCATTTCAATACAGAGTTAGAGATACTGAAAAAAAAAAAAAAAACTGAAATCCTTGAAATGAAAGAAACAATAAACCAAATTAAAAATTCCATAGAAAGCATAACCAATAGGATAGAACATCTGGAAGACAGAACCTCAGACATTGAAGAAAAAATATTTAATCTTGAAAACAAAGTTGAACAAACAGAGAAGATGGTAAGAAATCATGAACAGAATCTACAAGAATTATGGGATATCATGAAAAGGCCAAATTTCAGAATTATTGGGATTGAGGAAGGCTTAGAGAAACAAACCAAAGGATTGAACAATCTATTCAATGAAATAATGTCAGAAAATTTCCCAAATCTGAAGAATGAAATGGAAAACCAAGTACAGGAGACTTATAGGACTCCAAATATACAAAATTACAACAGACACACACCAAGGCACATTATTATGAAAATACCTAACATACAAAATAAAGACAGAATTTTAAAGGCCACGAGAGAAAAGAATCAAATTGCATTCAGAAGGAAACCAATAAGAACATAAGCAGATTTTTCAATCCAGACCCTAAATGCTAGAAGGGCCTGGAACAACATTTACCAAGCCCTGAAAGAATATGGATGCCAACCAAGAATCTTATACCCAGCAAAACTTACCTTCAAATTTGATGATGAAATAAGATCCTTCCATGATAAACAAAAGCTAAAGGAATTTACAAAAAGAAAGCCAGCAATACAGAACATTCTCAGCAAAATATTCCATGAAGAAGAGATGAATAGCAACGATGTAAATCAGCAACAGGAGGCGCTAGCTAAAGGAATAGCCAAATAAAGGAGAAACCAAATCATGTCAAAAAACAAAAATGAGTCAAATGACTGGGAATACAAATCATATCACAATAATAACCCTGAATGTTAATGGCCTGAACTCCTCAATCAAAAGACATAGACTGGCAGATTGGATTAAAAAGAAAAATCCAACAATATGCTGCCTGCAAGAGACTCATCTCATAGAAAGAGATACCCATGGACTAAAGGTGAAAGGATGGGGAAAAACATACCATGCACATGGACACAGCAAAAAAGCTGGAGTATCCATCCTCATTTCAGATAATGTGGACTTCAAGCCAAAACTACTCAGAAGGGATAAAGAAGGACATTACATACTGCTTAAGGGAAGCATAAATCAGCAAGACATAACAATCATAAATATCTATGCCCCGAACATTGGCTCATCCACGTACGTCAAACAAATCCTTCTCAATTCCAGAAATCAAATAGACCACAACACAATAATACTAGGCAATTTTAGCACACCTCTCTCACCACTGGATAGATCGTCCAAACAAAAATTGAATAAAGAAACCATAGATCTCAATAATACAATCAACAATTTAGACTTAACCGACATATATAGAATGTACCATCCAACAAAAACGAATACACTTTCTTCTCAGCAGCACATGGATCCTTCTCTAAAATAGACCATATTTTATGTCACAAAGCTACTGTTAGCAAATACCAGAAGATAGAGATACTACCTTGTACTCTATCAGATCATAATGGACTGCAATAAGAAATAAATGACAGAATAAAAAACAGAAACTTCTCCAATACCTGGAGATTAAATAATACACTATTATATGATGAACAGAAGACATCAGGAGGGAAATAAAAAAATTCTTAGAAGTAAACGAGAACAAAGACACATCATATCAAAATCTCTGGGGCACTATGAAAGCAGTACTTAGAGGAAGATTTATTTCATGGGGCACATTCAAAAAAAGAAGTAGAAATCAACAAATAAAAGACTTAACACTACAGCTCAAAGTCCTAGAAAAAGAAGAGCAGACCAATACCAAAAGTAGTAGAAGACAGGAAATAGTTAAAATCAGAGCCGAAATCAACAAAATTGAAACAAAAGAAGCAATTGGAAAAATTAACAAAATAAATAGTTGGTTCTTTGAAAAAATAAACAAAACTGATAAACCCTTAGCCGCACTAACAAAGAGAAAGAAGGAGAAAACTCAAATTACTAAAATTTGGAATGAACAATGAAACATCATAACAGACACAAGGTGAAATACAAAACATAATTAGAAGCTATTTTGAAAATGTATACTCCAACAAAACAGAAAACCTCGAAGACATCAACAAATTTCTAGAGACATATGAATTACCTAAACTGAACAAGGACGACATACACTACTAAAACCAATTTCAAGCAATGAAATAGAAGAGGTCATCAAGAGCCTACCAACAAAGAAAAGCCCGGGACCAGATGGGTTCTCAGTCGAGTTCTACAAAACCTTTAAAGAAGAGCTCATTCCAATACTCCTCAAACTATTACATGAAATAGAAGAGGAGGGAACCCTCCCAAACTCATTCTATGAAGCCAATATCACCCTGATACCTAAACCAGACAGAGACACACTGAGGAAAGAAAATTTCAGACCAATATCCTTAATGAACATCGACAAAAAATTCTCAACAAAATTTTAGCAAATCGCATACAAAAATATATTAAGAAGATAGTGCACCACGATCAAGTGGGTTTTATTCCAGGGATGCAAGGTTGGTTCAACATTCAGAAATCAATAAATGTCATTCACCATATCAACAGACTTAAAGTTAAGAATCACATGATTATTTCAATAGATGCAGAAAAAGCATTCAATAAAATACAGCATCCCTTCATGCTCAAAACACTAGAAAAAATTGTGGTAGTGGGAACATTCCTTAACATTATAAAGGCCATTTACGCTAAGCCCATGGCCAATATTATTCTAAATGGTGAAAAACTGAAAGCGTTCCCCCTAAAAACTGGAACAAGGCAGGGATGCCCTCTTTCACCACTTCTATTCAACATCGCCCTTGAGACTCTAGACAGTGCAATTAGACAAACCAAAGAAATTAAAGGGATATAAATTGGAAAAGAAGACCTCAAACTATCCCTGTTTGCTGATGACATGATTATTTATTTAGAGGAACCTGGAAATTCCACCAGAAAACTTTTAGATCTCATAAGTGAATTCTGTAAAGTAGTAGGTTACAAGATCAATGCTCATAAATCCAATGCATTTTTATACATAAGTGATGAATCTCCAGAAAGAGAAATTAGGAAAACTACCCCATTCACAATAGCATCAAAAAAAAAAGTACTTGGGAATCAATCTCACAAAAGAGGTGAAAGACCTCTACAATGAGAACTACAGAACACTAAAGAGGGAAATTAAAGAAAACCTTAGAAGATGGAAAGATCTCCCATGTTCTTGGATAGGCAGAATTAATATTGTCAAAGTATTCACTGGGCTACCATTGTAGCTACTCTGAAATGGAAAGGAAGGAATAAACTGTGAGGGTGAATGGTTTAAAATGACCCAAAAGGGTAGAAGAGGAAGTAAGGAGAATCCTGGCATGGGGGTGGGGGTGGGGGACAAGACTAGTGTATCTGGTAACTTAAAAGGAATATTCTTGCATTGATGATTCATTTTTCATTTTTTCTAAGCAGCTTGTCCTGGTGTGCAATGTAAAAAGATAGAATTATCTCAAACACAAGACTCATTTTAATAGCAAAATATCTGCATGGGACAGTTGAATGAGCTCTGATATCTAAAACCAGTGTTAATTTTTCCCTCTCAGGGTTTAAACTCTTCCAAAGATATAAATAAAAACAATCTTCATCCCCAGTGAAAATAAAATAAAAATGTGTGTGCCCTTCAGATCTTATCATTTTGTGACTTTATGAATTGGAATGGAAACAATATTGCCTTTTCGGAGGTTGGCCTGGGCAGTTTTTCAACCTTTTAAAGAACAGAACTTTAATTTTGGTGCCAATACTCACAGGAAGTTTTCTTGGGAAATGAACACAGCTGATAGGCTGTTGAAATTACAACACCTCAAAGTCACCAGGAGAACCAAAGTGAATTTTTGCTTTCATCCTTACTAGTTCTGTGAACATGGTCATATACAATGGGTTGACATATACTAGGTGCTCATGAACATGTTACTGCTGATTATATTTCCTTCTAGCTTTCTGAGGATCAGTTTCTCAGTTTCCTCAAGCATAAATGTGTTAATCAGCTTTCCATCTCTGTGACAAAATACCTGTGATGATCAACTGAAAAAGAGGAATGGTTTTTTTGACTCATAGTTCAAAGGTTTTAGTTCATGGTTGTTTTGTCCAGTTGCTTTGGTCTGTGATAGCACAGTATCTTAGGTCAGGAGCATGTGTTGAAGGAGGCCTTTTCACCTCATGGTAGTTGAGAAGCAAAGAGAAAAAGAGGAAGTGGCCAGGTTCTCAATATTCTCTTCAAGGGCACAACCCCAATGACCAATCATGTAACTTCCTTCCAGGCCCCACCTCTTAAAGTGTCTACTACCTCCTAATAGTGCGACCAGCTTGATGAAGAGACTTTAACACATGGAATGGGGGCCCTTCCAAACCATAGCAATAAAAATGAAGATGATAATGTTTACCTAACAATTATAGAATATTTTATGAGGATTAAATGAGTTGATGTACATAAAACTACTTTTTAACAGCAAATGCAAAATTTTAAAATATTATTGGTATTAATAATTTCTTCTGATTTTAAGCTATGATTATGAATAGGGTGATTGTTGGACAGGAGAAAATAACTAGATAGTAATTAAGTGTAGGACCTGAGTTGGTTCACCAAGGCAATTGTACAAAATGACACTGGGTGTGCACTGCAGAATGCCACCTGGAGTCCCCTGGAATTGTGCAATGCATGCTAGGGAAGGATTCTGGGCTCCCAAAATTTGGTTGGTTGCTGGTCTAGAATTGAATATTATGAGGAAAAGCAAGTAAGTCAAACAGTAAGACTAAGATATTTCTGTCAGTCTAAGTCTTTGAATTATTTATGTCAACTACACACCAGAGGGACAGGTAATGGAACATTTTTTTGGCAATCTTGTATCCATCCTACCACCCTGATGAACAGCCATGATTTTCCCTGCTCTTCACAGAGCCCCTTCTGGGGCCACCAACCTTGTCTGCACTCTTTCTGAGAACATTGTTACCAGCTGGTTCAGATTTTTAAAGAATCAATTTTGATTATTCCATCCAGTTTCATTCCTCATGCCATAGTCAATGTCTCTCTCGCCCCCACCCTATTGCATGAAGACTCATTGTTGATGATTTCATTCCCACAGGCTTATTCATGGTGGCCAATTTATATCTGGAATCTACCTGGCTAATGATTCCCTCTTTCCTTTCATCCTGCACACTCCTGCCAGATTTTCCATCTAAAAAAAGAACAAACCAAGGCTACTTTCAACATGTCATTTCACATATTAAGCACTTACTACCAACATCCAATACATAGTGCAAATTCCATACCGTAAGATAGACTCTCCCTTCCCACATGCCCAATGCCAAACTGTTACTGTGACAGGCTGGCTGTAGCCTGTCTTTCTAATTATATCATCCATTGCTCCCCTTCTCTACATCCAGCTGAATTCACCAGCTATCCAATGGGCCCTCTTCTCCCTCTCACTGTTTTCTTTCCAGTGATGTTCTTCCTTCCTAACCTATCCATGTTTCAGTTGCACGGCCATACAAGTGAACTTTCAACAAACATACGTACTCACTTTAAGTGCTGTGGTGATAGTCAAAATATGAACAACTGGATGTTGAACCATCAGAATGGCTCTAGCCAGAGTTCTGTAGCAGTGTCCCAGGAAATCTAGGTTTTAATTATTCAGTTGTTGGATCCTAGGGAGATTGAGAGGAAAAGAGTTGGGAATTCTGATGGAGGGACATGTAGAGCCAGGGCAGTGGAGGCACTGGGGTGGGGGTGGGAGAGAAGAGTACTACTACTTACAAAAACATTTCATTATTTGACAACTGGTATGAACATTCAGAACATACTTGCTGAACAACAATATCAACCTTGTCTGATGAATCTCCAGGCTCAACTTAAGGTCCTTTTCCAGCAATCTTGGGGGCCACTAGTGATCCCTCCCTCCAATTAATTATTTTAGCATATTATACCCATGACATTTGATAGGCATATTTCCATCCTCGTGTTGGGGAACTAATACACCATTCATCCTCCGAAGATGACAATCATTTCCAAAATAAGAATTGTACTGTATTTTTGTTTCTCCCAAAAATATCTGTGATAGTTAATTTTATGTACCAATTTGACTGAGCTAAGGGATGCCCAGTTAGTTGATAAAAATGATTTCCAAGTCTATCTAAGAAGTATGTCAGAGAGAGAGATGAGCATTTGAATCAGTAGACTGAGTAAAGAAGATCTGCTCTCACCAGTCTGGGTGGCCATCATCCAATCTGTTGAGGGCCTAAGTAGAACAAAAAGGCAGAAGAAGAGTGAATTTTCTCTCCAGAGCTGAGACATTCATCTTCTTGTGCCCTCATGTTTCAGAGTTCCTGGTTCTCAGAACTTTGGGCCTGAACTGGAACTACCCACTGCTTTTCCTGAACCTCTAGTTCACAGATGGAAAATCATGGAACTTTTTACCACCATAGCCATGTAAGCCAATCTCTCATAATTATGTGCACCTTTTTGGCTCTGATTCTTTGTAGAAACTTAATATGGTGCCTTTCTCAAATGATCTCTTACCCTATAATTCTCAATAAAAACTGATCTATCAAATAATTAAAAACTACATATATCGTACTGCAGTCATCCCAACTCACTTATAGAGCAAAGAAATTACAGACATCCTGGAGAACATGAGGAGAGGTAGGAATTCTCTTCCCAGAAACACACAAAATTCTGCATGAGATTTCAGATGTCTTACTTTTCTTCTTAGCCATTCATAGAATTATAGGATTCCATGGTACTTAGGTTAAGAACCCCAGTTTAAATGGAATCTTGTGGAGCTAAAACAATAACCTGAAGAGTTGACTTCAATGTCACCCCAGTAGTCCACTGAGGGAGACGTTTCAGGAGTGCACATCCATTTTTTACCCCTTAGATCTTCATATTTAAGTGGGCTGTCTCCTGGCCTCTACCTGGGAGGCAGAACAGAGGAACCCACATGCTTGCTGTGATCATCCAGTCTCTTTCTGGAATGTTGTCCTGCTGACTGAGGGTTTCAGCTAAGCACACTCATTACCAGTTGTACCCTGATGTACAAATAACAAATGCCAGTAAGGATCTGGAGGCAGACCATCTTGAGCTAACTCATAAGTGCCACATACCAAAGTATGAAGAGTGTGATTCATGTGTGGGAGGGAAAAGGGACATGTGAAAATGTGAAAAAAGAATTTGTCTTAGACAGGAACTTTTCCATTAGGGAAATCAACCTTGGCATATAAACTAAAGTGTAGACATGAGATACAAAAATAGTGAGATCACCACCAACAACACTCTTCAGAATCAACTCCCACTGAGTTACACTGAATCAAAGAGATGGAACTTTCCTCAACTCCCAGAGGGAGTTAATAAACCTTTTTGTAATAAACCTCATTCTGGAAAAAGGAAGACAACTTATTTACAAGGGGAATTTCCCTGCTATGGTACAGACATGAGAGTCTAGAAAAATTTTACTTTATCATATTTCATTCTGATTGGCTTCACTTAGGGGGAAAAAGTAGAAAATCTTTTATATACTATAAATCTTTGGATTGCTTTCATTGTCTGAAACTTCTTGGATCACACTACTATGATAAAAACATGATTGAAAAGAACCCAGAAGAGAATTACTAGGGAAAAAAAAGAGTTTATTCCATGCTAATTAAGATTACAGCCAACCTCTGCCTTGTTGGTATTAAAACAAAGTAATACTGCTGGAGGCACAAATAAGTCATTATTTTCCAAGAAATTACATCAGTTCTCTGGACAGATGTGAGAGGGTGTACAATCGAGAGGGCTGTGACTCAGAGACAATTCAATTTTTTATCTGCTTTGCCGACTCTGATAACATAAAAGGAAGCATCAGAAAGGAGGAAATCCGTTCTCTCCACATCATTCCGTACAGTATTGTGCCCTTCATCACCTTGGCTAGATCCTTAATACTGAAAATACTGTGATGGTAGTGTGAGACTCCGTGGGCTGTGCAGAGAAAGAACCCCAGAGGCACCTCCCCTGGTCCTCTTCTGCAGCTAATTTGCAACATTCCCTCAAAACTATGCTGCTGAAAACAGAGAGGTGGGGTGAGATGGGTGAGCCAGTGGTGGTGAGGAGGGAGGAGCCTCCTGTCCATCTTCTGCCTTTTCCTGCTTCATGTCCATACCTTTATGGGAGTGAAAAACACAAATTCTCTCCAAGCACCTGGGTTAGGATGTAAGGGGTGCCAAACTCAGTGTTTTAGCACTTTTCATCCAGTCTCTTCACCAAGAGCCATCTGATCAGTGTGGATGGAGTAGTTAACCACAGGGACTGAGACAATGCACGCCACACAGGAGTGACCTGTAAATACTTTTGAATAAGGTAATATAAATCTATTTATGGCCTTTATCTCACTCTTCTCCTATCTAACCACAATGCCGGCCCTAATACACGCTGCTCCATGGGAGAATGGAAGATATATCTCAATAAAAAGTATCTCAAAGAAGTATAAGCTGTCAAATAAAATCAGGAAATGTTGGGAAACTTCAAGTGGTACAGTGATAACTTTTCCAGGTCCCCGAAACAGGCTGAATTCTTAATAGGACTATGGGCTATAGAATTATTATCCAAATAAGTTTAGTTAGATGAGCAACAAATTGTGATGTATGTGTTTAATGTAATATTATTCAGCCTCATTATTATTTCAAAGGAGGAAGTCTTCAATGTGATTGAAATGAAGACATTGTATTGAGTGAAAGTCATTCACAAAAGGGCAAATGTATTGATTCCACTTATTTGAGGTAGCAAGAGTAGTCAAATTTATAAAGAAAGCACAATTGTGCTTTCCAGGAGCTCACGGAAGGGGTGAATAGGAATTGTTTAATAAGCATAGTCTCAGTTTGCAAAATGGAAGATTTGGAGATGGATGGTAGCAATGATTGCACAACAATGCAAATGTGTTTAATACCATTGAATTGTACACTTAAAAATGATTGAAGGTAATTTTGTTATATGTATTTTACCATAATTAAAACTAAAAGAAGGGCTGGGGGATATAGCTCAGTTGGTAGAGTGGTTGTATCACATGCACAAGGTCCTGGGTTCAATCCCAAGCACAACAAAAAAAATTTTTTTTAATTCTAAAAGAAGATAAGTGGCACCTGCCTGTCATCCCAGCAACTTGGGAGGATGAGGCAGGAGGATTGAAGGCCAGCCTGGACAATTTAGCACAATACCATCTCCAAAGTAAAAAATAAAAAATGGGGGAAGCTGGGGTCTGGCATTGTGGTGCACACCTGTAATCCCAGCAACTTGGGATATTGAGGCAGGAGATTTGCAAGTTCAAGGCTAGGTGGGCATTAATGAGAACTTCTCTCAAAATAAAAGGGGGTGGGCTGTAGCTCAGAGTTATAGCACCCCTGGGTTCAATCCCCAGTACCCAAAAAGAGAGGAACGCAGACTGTCAGGGGAAGACCAACTATATAAGTAAGGAATAAGAGAACAGAAGGAGGGTAGATTCTGGGAATAGTTAAGGGTTAGAATTAATAGGACTTGGTGATTAATTGAAACTTGTTAAGCTATGAGTTTAGTAAGGACATAGGATTGGAATCTTGTCATAGTTATATTCCCTAGCACAGAGTATCTGAGTTCATGGGTAATGAGTTGATGAGTAGATTTAAAAAAAGAAAAGTGTAAGTTTATTCCCAAATTCTGATGTGGACATTTGGTGCTATTGATACTGTTGCCTCTTTAGGTTTGGAAAGAAGTAAATCCATGCTCTTTAGGCAATAGCAAATGTGTGTCCTCTGCTGAATATCTGGGTGGGTACATCCAAAACTTCACAGAAAGGATGCATACAAGTGACAGTCAATATTCTGCAGAAGGATGGAATCAATTGGAGAGAATGTGTAGAGGGGAAGAAAAGTGAGTCATGAACAAAACTCAGAGAATATAAGTGTTGTGTAAATAGACAAAAAGCCCTAACAGAAAATTGTGAAAGAGTAAAAGGCAAGAAGAGAATCAAACACTACTGCAATTAGTAATAACAATAATAAAGTAGCTACAAAAAATAGCAATAGCTACAATATTACCAATGATTAATGAGGAATAACTATATTCATAATGTTACATGCCAGAGACTGTGCTAAGGGTTTTACAATGCTTGTCTCATTTGCTTCTCAAAACCACCACTAAATTACATTTTCTTACCTTTAGCTCACAGAAAGGAAAAGTAAATTTCAGAGAAGATAAGTGCCTTTGTGGCAGAGCTGAGATTCCAAACTTGGAAATCCAAGTAACTACTACATTATGAGGCCATTTAGTCTTAAGAAATAATAAATCATAGGTCCATTCTTTCAATAAAAAAAATTATAAGGCATCTCTGGCATCTCTGCATACTCTGAAATTGAGAAACCTGGAGGAAAATTAATAGTTTTCACTTTCAGCCTTTGGATAATTGGTTCATTTCCTTCTTATAGATGGGAGGGAAATTGAATGAAAATATGGGGAATTTATCCAACTTCCGTAACCTTTTTTCAAGAATAAGAAAGATAAAGTTGAAAGTAGGAAGAATATGGTTTATTGTGGTTAATCAAAGTAAAATTAAAACATGGAACATGTTGAGTAGATTTCAGATTGCAGTGATAGAAGCTGTGAAAGAGAAAGAGATGCTTGGATACCGTAGGAAGCAAGGAACTAAGCAATAAATAGAAGTCAAAGGCAAAGGAAAGCTTTTGAGGGTTGTGTGAGAAGTTGTGTGATAGGGCAGGTTTGGGACAAGATAAACAATGATGGGATCTCTCTGGATCATAGGGGAAGGCATTAGCTTAGGACAGCAGGAGAGCTGTGTCTTCTACCAAAAGGAGAAAAAGCACAAAAAAGCAAATTTATTTTTTTTCAAAACTTTTTGTAGTTGTATGGACAGAATGCCTTTATTTTATTTGTTTATACATGGTGCTGAGGATCGAACCCAGTAACTCAAATATGCAAGGCAAGCAATCTGCCACTGAGCTACAGGCCCAGCGCAGCAAATTCCTTTTTTTTTTTTATTATTGTAAACAAATGGAATACATGTTCTTTCTCTGTTTGTACATGGCATACAGGCATACCATTTGTGTAATCATAAATTTACATAGGGTAATGTTGTTTGATTCATTCTGTTATATTTTTCCCTTCCCCTTCAACCCTCCCACTCCTCTTTTCCATCTATACAGTCCTTTCTTCCTCCATTCCTGCACTCCTCCCTAACCCTAACTCTAAACCTAACACTAACCCCTCCGACCCCCCACTATGTGTCATCATCCACTTATTACCGATATCATTAGTCCTTTGGTTTTTTGAGATTGGCTTATCTCACTTAGCATGATATTCTCCAGTTTCATCCATTTGCCTGAAAATGCGTAATTTTATCATTCTTTATGGCTGAGTAATATTCCATTGTATATATGTACCATGGTTTTTTTATCCATTCATCAATTGAAGGACATCTAGGTTGGTTCCACAATCTGGCTATTGTGAACTGAGCAGCTATGAACATTGATGTGGATGTATCTCTGTAATATGCTGACTGTAAGTCCTTTGGGTATAGGCCAAGGAGTGGGAGAGCTGGGTCAAATGGTGGTTCCATTCCAAGTTTTCTAAGGGGTCTCCACACTGCTTTCCAGAGTGGTTGCACTACTTTTCAGCCCCACCAGCAACATAAGAGTGTACCTTTCTCTCCACATCCTCATCAACACCTGTTGTTGCTTGTATTCTTGATAATCGCCAATCTAATTAGGGTGAGATGGAATGTTAGGGTGGTTTTGATTTGCATTTCTCTTATTACTAGAGATGCTGAACATTTTTTCATATGTTTGTTGATTGCTTGTAGATCTTCTTCTGTGAAGTGTCTATTCATTTCCTTAGCCCATTTGTCGATTGGATTATTTGCATTCTTGGTGTAGAGTTTTTTGAGTTCTTTATAGATTCTGGAGATTAGTGCTCTATCTGAACTATGATTGGCAAAGATTTTCTCCCACTCTGTAGGCTCTTTCTTTGCATTGCTGATAGTTTCCTTTGCTGAGAGAAAGCTTTCTAGTTTGAATCTATCCCAGTTATTAATTCTTGCTTTTATTTCTTGTGCTATGGGAGTCCTGTTGAGGAAGTCTGATCCTGAGCCGACATGTTGAAGCTCTGGACCTACTTTTTCTTCTATAAGATCCAAAGTCTCTGGTCTGATTCCGAGATCCTTATTCCATTTTGAGTTGAGTTTCGTGCATGGTGAGAGATATGGGTTTTGTTTCATTCTGTTGCATATGGATTTCCAATTATCCCAGCACCATTTGTTGAAGAAGCTATCTTTTCTCCATTGCATATTTTTGGCCCCTTTGTCTACTATGAGAAAATTGTATTTATTTGGGTTTGTATCCGTATCCTCTATTCTGTACCATTGATCCACCTTTCTATTTTGGTACCAATACCATGCCGTTTTTGTTACTATTGCTTTGTAGTAGAGTTGAAGATCTAGTATTGCGATACCCCCTGCTTCACTTTTTCTGACAAGGATTGCTTTAGCTATTCTGGGTTTTTATTCTTCCAGATGAATTTCATAATTTCTTGCTCTATTTCTGTAAGGTACATCATTGGGATTTTAATTGGAATTGCATTGAATCTGTATAGCACTTTTGGTAGTATGGCCATTTTGACAATATTAATTCTTCCTATCCAAGAACATGGGAGATCTTTCCATCTTCTAAGGTTTTCTTGAATTTCTTTCTTTAGTGTTCTGTATTTCTCATTGTAGAAGTCTTTCACCTCTTTTGTGAGATCGATTCCCAAATACTTTATTTTTTTTGAAGCTATTGTGAATGGGGTAGTTTTCCTCATTTCTCTTTCTGGAGATTCATCACTTATGTATAAAAATGACTTAGATTTATGTGCATTGATCTTATATCCCACTATTTTACTGAATTCACTAATGAGATCTAAAAGTTTTCTGGTGGAATTTCCTGGTTCCTCTAAGTATACAATCATATCATCAGCAAACAGGGATAGTTTGAGTTCTTCTTTTCCTATTCATATCCCTTTAATTTCTTTGGTCTGTCTAATTGCTCTGACTACAGTTTCAAGGACGATATTGAAAAGAAGTGGTGAAAGAGGGTATCCCTGCCTTGTTCCAGTTTTTCAGGGGAATGCTTTCAGTTTTTCACCATTTAGAATGATATTAGCCATGGGCTTAGCATAGATGGCATTTACAATGTTAAGGAATGTTCCCACTATCCCTTTTTTTTCAAGTGTTTTGAGCATGAAGGGGTGCTGTATTTTATCAAATTCTTTCTCTGCATCTATTGAAATAATCATGTGATTCTTGACTTTAAGTCTATTGATATGGTGAATGACATTTATTGATTCCCTGATGTTGAAGTAACCTTGCATCCCTGGGATGAAACCTACTTGATCATGGTGCACTATCTTTTTAATATGTTTTTGTATGCGATTTGCTAAAATTTTGTTGAGAATTTTTGCGTCAATGTTCATTAAGGATATTGGTCTGAAATTTTCTTTCCTCAATGTGTCTCTGTCTGGTTTAGGTATCAGGGTAATATTGGCTTCATAGAATGAGTTTAGGAGGGTTCCCTCCTTTTCTATTTTATGGAATACTTTGAGAAGTATTGGAATGAACTCTTCTTTAAACGTTTTGTAGAACTCGGCTGAGAACCCATCTGGTCCTGGACTTTTCTTTGTTGGTAGGCTTTTGATGACTTCTTCTATTTCATTACTTGAAATTGGTCTATTTAAATTGTGTATGTCCTCCTCATTCAATTTAGACAATTCATATGTCTCTAGAAACCTGTTGTTGTCTTTGAAATTTTCTATTTTGTTGGAGTATAGATTTTCAAAATAGCTTCTAATTATGTTTTGTATTTCAGTCATGTCTGTTGTAATATTTCCTTGTTCATTCCGAATTTTAGTAATTTGGGTTTTCTCTTGTCTTCTCTTTGTTAGTGTGGCTAAAGGTTTATCAGTTTTGTGTATTTTTTCGAAGAACCAACTATTTATTTTGTCAATTTTTTGTATTGTTTCTTTCGTTTCAATTTTCGTTGATTTCAGCTCTCAGTTTAACTATTTCCTGTCTTCTACTACTTTTGGTGTTGGTCTGTTCTTCTTTTTCTAGGGCTTTGAGCTGTACTGTTAGGTTGTTTATTTTTTGAGTTTTACCTCTTTTATTAAATGCGCTCCATGAAATAAATTTTCCTCTAAGTACTGCTTTCATAGTGTCCCAAAGATTTTGATATGATGTTTCTTTGTTCTCATTGACCTCTAAGATTTTTTAATTTCCTTCCTAATATCTTTGGTTATCCATTTATCATATAATAGTATATTGTTTAATCTCCAGGTGTTGGAGTAGATTCTGATTTTTACTCTTTCATTTATTTCTAACTTCAATCCATTATGATCTAATAGAATACAAGGTAGCGTCTCTATCTTCTTGTATTTGCTAACATTAGTTTGTGGCATAATATATGGTCTCTTTTAGAGAAGGAACCATGTGCTGCTGAGAAGAAAGTGTATTCGCTCTTGGTTGGATTGTACATTCTATAAATGTCTGTTAAGTCTAAATTATTGATTGTGTTATAAACCATTGTTATCTATGGTTTCTTTGTTCAATTTTTGTTTGGAAGATCTGTCCAGTGGTGAAAGAGGCGTGTTAAAATCACCTAGTATTATTGTGTTATGGTCTACTGGGCTTCTAAAATTTAGAAGGATTTGTTTAACATACATGGATGAGCCACTGTTTGGGGCATAGATGCTTATGATTGTTATATCTTTCTGATTTATGCTTCCCTTAAGCAGTATCAAATGTCCTTCTTTATCCCTTTTGACTAACATTGGCTTGACGTCCACATTATCTGAAATGAGGATGGATACTACAGCTTTTTTGCTGAGTTCATGTGCATGGTATGTTTTTCCCCATCCTTTCACCTTTAGTCTATGGGTATCTCTTTCTTTGAGGTGAGTCTCTTGCAGGCAACATATTGTTGGATCTTTCTTTTTAATGTAATCTGCCAGTCTATGTCTTTTGATTGATGAGTTCAGGCCATTAACATTCAGGGTTATTATTGAGATATGATTTGTATTCCCAGTCATTTGGTTCATATTTAAAATTTTATTTATTTATTTATTTATTTATTTATTTTTTGACACATCTTGGTTCCTCCTTTATTTGACAGTTCCTCTAGGATAATTCCTCCCTTTGCTGATTTGCTTCTTTGTTTTTTTATCTCTTCCCCATGAAATATTTTGCTGAGAATGTTCTGTAATTCTGGCTTTCTTTTTGTAAATTCTTTTAGCTTTTGTTTATCATGGAATGATTTTATTTCATCATCAAATTTGAAGGTAAGTTTTGCTGGGTATAAGATTCTTGGTTGGCATCCATTTTCTTTCAGAACTTGAAAAATGTTGTTCCAGGCCCTTCTAGCTTTTAGGGTCTGGATTGAAAAATCTGCTGATATCCGTATTGGTTTCCTCCTGAATGTAATTTGGTTTTTTTCTCTCACAGCCTTTAAAATTCTGTCTTTATTTTGTATGTTCGGTATTTTCATTATAATGTGCCTTGGTGTGGGTCTGTTGTCATTTTTTGTATTTGGCGTCCTATAAGCCTCTTGAACTTGAGTTTACATTTCATTCTTCAGATTTGGGAAATTTTCTGATATTATTTCATTGAATAGATTGTTCATTCCTTTGGTTTGTTTCTCTAAGCCTTCCTCAATCCCAATAATTCTCAAATTTGGCCTTTTCATGATATCCCATAGTTCTTGGAGATTCTGTTCATGATTTCTTACCATCTTCTCTTTTTGTTTAACTTTGTTTTCGAGGTTAAATATTTTGTCTTCTATATCTGACGTTCTGTCTTCCAGGTGTTCTATCGTATTGGTTATGCTTTCTATGGAGTTCTTAATTTGGTTTATTGTTTCCTTCATTTCAAGGATTTCTGTTTGTTTTTTTTTCAATATCTCTAACTCTTTATTGAAATGATCTTTTGCTTCCTGAATTTGCTCTGTTAACTGTCGACTGGTGCGATCATTCAATGCCTGCATTTGCTCTTTCATCTCATCGTTTGCTTCCCTAATCATTTTAATTATGAACATTCTGAACTCCCTTCTAGTATATCCCCTCTTATCCTTCAGTAGCCTGAAGTCTTGGAGGAAGTTGATAATGCGGAGTTCTACAAAGAAGCTGCCTCTCTAGGGGTGGTGACCCTCAGGTGGGGTATATTCCCTGCTAGTGGGCAGAGGTGCCTCCACTTGTTGACCAATGGTCATCCAACGGGGAACTAGGCTGCGGGCTGAGGCAAGGCCTGTTTGTGCCTGTGTCTCTGATTTTACCATCGCTGTGGGAAAACCTCACCCGGCAGGGAAGGCTCACGCGGTGGGGACGTCTCACTGGTCAGTTCCCCTCCAGAGGTTCCCCTCAATCTACAACTACCGCCTGGGCTGGGCTGTCTTACTCTGCAATGTTCCCAGGGGCCCAGGACCTACCTCCTGGGCCTGGGAGCCTCACCGTTCTCAGGCGAGTCTCCTTAGGCTGCCTCTCCCAGAGAATCTTCCCACAGTCCTGGAAACTTCACTCCGCCTTTAGGCGTGTCTCTGTGGGGCTCTTCCACCAAGAAGCCACCTAGCTCCTGGGACCCTGCTCTGCACCTAATGGCCTGGCTATGTGGCCCCTCCTCTGACCCACCACCTGGAGCCCCGTACAATAGCTCCGAGACCCAGAGAACCACCACACACCTCCTCTTCTGGACAGCTGCCTGGTTTCCGACACAGTCACTAGGAGTCCAAGCAACTCACTTCGCGTCTCCTCCTCCCACCAATGGTCTGTAGCCCTACGCAGTCACTCTGAGTCCAAGTGACCTGCCCTGTTCCTCCTCCTCCTCCTCGTGGTAGCCCCCCAGGTGTTCACGAGCGGTGACTCTGAGACCAAGTGACTCACCACGCTCCTCCTCCAGGCAGGCCACTGGTGTTCAGGAGTGGTCACTTTTAGTCCAATCAACTCACCACTTGCCTCCTCCTCTGACAACCACCTTTGGCTCTGATGCAGTCACTCCTAGACCAAGTGACCCGCCGCACTTCTCCTCTTCCTCCGGGCAACCCCTTGGTGCTCAGGAGTGCTCCCTCTGAGTTGAGTTCAAACAGCTCACTGCGCAGCTCCTCCTCTGGCAACCGCCTGTGGCTCTGATGCAGTCACTCCTAGACCAAGCGACCCGCCATGCTCCTCCTCCAGGCACACCACCGGTGTTCAGGAGGGCTCACTCTGAGTTCAAACAGCTCGCCACACAGCTCCTCCTCTGGCAACCCCCCCCCCGGTGTTCAGAAGTGGTCGTTCTGAGTCCAAACAGCTTGCCACGCAGCTCGTCCTCAGGCAGCCGCCTGGAACCCCAGTGGTTGCTCCAAGTCCAAGCGCTGTGCTGAGCCGCCTCCTCTACGATGATCCCAGTGGTCCGTGTTTACCGCTCCAGCAGGGGGAGGGGTTTCTCACCGAGCAACTCTACTTCACAAAGTTCCCTGTGTTCCAGGGCTACCACACCATCTGGGAAGTCTCCCCAACAAGAGAGACTCACCCGGCGGCTTTGAGTTGGTCCCAAGTCTCTCACTATCTCCTCTTTTGAATCTTGCGTCCTGGAGCAACGTGAAATGCAGCTGCCCTCTAGTCCGCCATCTTGAAAAAACCCGCAAATTCCTTTTTAAAAGTCAAAGGCAAGCTGAAAATCATTTATGGCAGGAGTGCCCAAACCCCCATAGTGTCAGAAGCTGGCAGGGATGGGTGCATATGAGTCGGGATGTCTTCGCAAGGTCATGGGAACTGTGAACAAACTCAGTGATACATCCATTACTTAAAATTATCCACTTTCCAAATTTTTTAAAAAAATTGTGCTGAAAGCTCTGCAAGGTGGCCCACGCCTATAATCCCAGCAGCTCTGAAGGCTGAGGCAGGAGGATCACACACAAGTTCAAAGTCGGTCTCAGCAAAATTGAGGCACTAGGAAACTTAGTCTCTAAATAAAATACAAAATAGGGCTGGGGATGTGGCTAAGTGGTTGAATACCCCTGAGTTCAATCCTTGGTACCCTACCCCCTAAAAAAAGTGATATTGAGACTATGAATCTCCAGATTAAAGAAATTCAATGTATTTCAGAAAAAAAAAACAAAGTAAAAACATATAAATTTATTTTGGAGAGAAAAACAATAAATAGAAATGGCAAGATGTGTCAAAATTCAATATAATGGCTGTTATGGGGCGCAACTTAAGAACAGACCAATCACCACTGAGAAGTCCAAATTTGAGAGTCTTTATTAAGTTGGCCAACTGACTGTCTCACACAATGCCCCAAAAAATGGCTATTGGGAGAACAGTCCCAACCACAGGGTTATAGAGGTTTTTATATCAAAAATTACATCAATCATAAGTGTCTGTTGCTATGATTCAAAATTACAAACATAATGAGATCATTGACAGTGGGGGAAGTGTGTCAAACTGACCCTTTCCTAGGTACAAACTAAAGAATGGTTGCTAACATCCACACAATTACCGTTTACATGGTACATTGGTTACTACATAGGAGTTGCCATTGTATATTATTAAACATGTCACACCAAGTAACTGATGATGGGCACAGTGGTGGGGTGTTCCCATGGGAGAAACTTATTTCCTACATAACATGGAGTCTCAGAGCAAAATGGAGTCTGTTTAGTCATTTCCCTTAGAGTCTGGCCTATAACATTCTCATGGAGCCAGATCTGTCAGCCCATCACATTCCCCACTAGTTTTTTCTACATAATCAAATCATTGATTCATTTGTAGTGCATAGGTGATTGCAGTGAGTGTGCAACCCCATTAGCTTAACAAACTGGATTCTATCTTTAACATATGTAGTTGAACACTTTATCATGCATGACCTGATTAAAAGTACAGGGGCCACTCATTTAGATCAATGCATGAGTCCCATATGTTTCCTTTTTGGAACCCATTTGACATTGATGTAGTCTTCTGACTGAAATGGGTGTTGGAAATCAGTGGTCTCTTGGGGCTGGTTTGCTCATAAGTTGATCCTGTTGGAGAGACTTAACAACAGGTTAGAACAGGAGCAGGTTCTTGGGAAGGGTGCAGGAAGGGCTCTGAAAGCTTTAACATTTTAATCACTCAGAGATCATTTGCCTCCAACATTCTGGACCCAAACTGGCCCTTACTTTTGTGATATAACCCAATTTACCTACCTATAGTTACTGTTTTTTTAAAATTTTTATTATTACCCCTCTAATTTTAGGGACCTTTTACTGCTATAAGGAAAAAGGGTGATGACTGCTCTTGCTGATTCCAGCTGATAGGGGGTGATGTGGGGTGGGGCAAGCAGTAAAAAGTTCCCTTCTAGGGGTAAAAGTCTTGTTCTATGAAAGAAACAAAAAACCATGAGTACAAAATAAATAGCATCTGGAACATGTCAATGAATATCATGAAGCTGATAGAAATTAATAATCTCTTACCAGGAGATGGAAGAGCTGATAAGTTGTTCCCATAAAAAGGCCTAACATAGCCTAACAAGTCCGGAGAGGATAAGGCCTCAATTGTAAATCTTTAACACTGTTGGAGTTATCAGGAATGTAAACACAACACTTAGTTAAGTTATTTAATGTCACCTGATTTTTCTAAAATATCTTTTTAATGGCATGATCTTTTTGCTTAGCAGAGATCCCTTTATTTTTGGTTCTTAGGGTTAGAGAATCATACTAGCAAACATTAATTAAGTCTACCTGTACCGGAGGTTAGATGATCTGTAGGCCTTAAACTGACTAAAAACTTATAACTCTGGCATTTTCTCTTGATAGTTATCAGGCATTTTTGTCTAGGAATCTTTTTTGTTACCTCCAGTTTTATTTATTTTGGGGGCTAACACAAGTTTACATCTTAAGTTACATGAAAGTAACTATTGTTTTATTTTTAAAATGTCCAGGAATGACTGTGTTTTGGTTTTAACTGCTTTACTAGGTGTTTAAGACCAAGCTTATCAAATTGACCTTGTTCCTATCTACTGTTAAGAGTCAGCTGAGTTCCCATAAGGGTCACTCTTGGGGAACTTGAGAGCAGCTCCTTAGCTCCTTTTAGTGCCATTCACCTGGTAGGGTCTCCTTGATAAGGTGGCTTCCTTTGGAAGCATTAGGGATGTCTCCCTTTTCCAAGGACTCTCCTCTGCAGCAGGTACACTGATTGGCTTCTTATTCTCTAGTGGTCACATCAGTCTCCCTGTTCAGAAGGTTGTGTGGCCCAGAGTTGCAAAGCTTCTTAGAGAAGTTCTCTTGTTCCCTGGGTTTAGGCTGACTCTGAGGGCAAGAGCCAAATATTGATTCTCTTCACCCCTGTATTTTAATCTCAATCTTTAGGTTTTGATCTTAAACATCCAGCAAGTCAGTTTCACCAATTATACAGTAAGAGTACTGAGTTTTAATTTTAATGCCTATGAATTTATAGTCATTTACCCACTTTTATTAAACTGGGGTACAAATTATCTGTCCTATAGGTGAAAGCTTATTATCACAAATTAATTTAGATTATTCTTGAAGCAGTACCTCTGTAAAACATTAATCAGTCAACAGTTACAGAGTTTACAAGGGAAATAAGTGAACTGAAATCTGACTTATTTTGGAGCCATTGTAACATGCAGTAAGGTACCAAAGAAAGCTGAGAGAGATTTTAACTTTTAAAGAAAATTTAGACTTTGTAATGTAGTACAACACTCTAACAGTTGCTGTTTAACCAGAATTGTACAAACCTCCAATTTTTAAGACTAGTTGCTCTAGAGAATAAAACATAACAGGTACAATGTTAAGAGTAAATTAATGCTTTCAGAATTATTGGCCATTTTAGCATATAGACTGAAATTTGGATTATAGTAATACATTTGCATTTTTACCCCAGTGTAGAAGGTTCAGGTCCAGTTACAGAACACTAAATGATATAAATAAATCCCCAGTAAAATTCCTTATTTTGATAAGTTTAAATTTACCATTACAACTATAGGTGGAGAACACCAGCTTGATAAAGTGGCAAAATGATTTCCTTTTTCATGATATCAACTTTTAAACAGATCAGGCTCCCATTATCTTTTTAAAATTTACTTTTAATTAACATTTTTTATCTCTTAATTAGACCCTTTGGTTGTTTATTTAGCTGTATTAAAGCTTTATTTTATCACATAAAGACATTTTTACTTATATATATATTTTACTAAATATATTTTTGTATTTAAAACCTTGTAATATTTTAATCTATTGATCCCCCTTTTTTAAAATTCATATTTTGGAACAACACTTATAAATTTCTGAATTCAGATAAATTACTCCATTTTAATCTGATGAAATACTTTGTTACTTATAGAACTCTATTTTAATATAGTTGAAACTTTTGGACACTTTATATAGAATAATACCTGTTAAGACTTTTAGTAATCATGTTTTTAGTGATAACGTAAATTAAATTTAAACCCTTGTTTTAATTTACCATTTATGCAAACACCAAACATGTTTTAAGTTTGTTACCGTGTGGAATTTAAGGAGTTAAGAGTACTTGATGTTCTATTTAACAGTTAGCATTTTAACTTTTTAAACCAATCAGATGTCTCTAACAAACACATCCGTGATCAAACCTATATATGTTAAATCTAATTTAGTTATTCTTTTTTAAAAAACCAAGATATCAGAGAATTGTATTGAGCCATATCAGTCATTTCCTTTTGTTGAAGAAAAACCTAGAAACAATGGATATTAGACATTTTGTAAAATTAACATTTTATTTATTTATTTTTTTGACCACCTGGAAACAAAACTGTGTTAGTAACTTGGAAGCCATATTTTTGTTTACCAAATTTAAAAACCTTTTAAATCATGTAAATCAAAAGCATTTGGATCCATTTTTAAAATTTTTAATTTATAAGCTCATATGTCAATTTTGGTACCAAATATATGTAGACATGACAATACACCAGTGAACATATACATAAAATAAACAGATGGACAAAGACCTTATAGTTTATTTTTTAAAACCCATTAGATTGAGAGTTAACCTTTGTAAACTGGCCTCTGAATGAAACAGAGCATTAAGAAAACTTTATATTTGGATAAAAGAGGTCTGATTAAAAATTAACCTAGGTGCTCCAGATCAAAATTATGAACTCAAAACAAGAAAATTTTAAAAGTCTTTTTGGCCTCCATGCCGAGATGAAAAAGAATTAAGAGAATATAGACAAGGTTATGGCTTATCCCTTATTGAAGGAGTTTCCCGAAGAGACAGCAAGGGAGCTATTTCCATTGGTCTTTTTGGGAGAGCCCCCTCAGGTTGGGGTCTTGTTCTAAACCAGTTTTCCTGGTCTCTTGAATAGCAGCCATTAAAATTTTAGCCTGGCATTTTGGTGGACCAACTCCAATAGTTGGAAGTTCCAATTGGCAGCTGTTTATATATTAATGTAGGTTTTAGTAAACATGGTTAAAAAACTTTTTAACCATTTTTTTCCAAATTTGATTATAAAGCATTGGATCAGATTTTTCAGGCTGCCCAAAGAAAATTTGGTGGTCCCCTGAGGGGGCCATCTGACCTCAAAATTTGGTCATTCTGTCTAACAGAATTTAGAGAGAGAAAAGATATCACAGTGGGTTCCATAGCTACTGGCTCTTTTCTGGAATTCCTGGAAATTAGTTAACATGCTCTGGAGGGGAGACATGACTGACGTGAGGGAGACTGACCCATGCTTACACTTAAGGGCAAAAAAAAAAAAAAAAAAAAACAGAAAAGGACAAACAAACACAGAACAGATAAAACACCAAAGACACAGACACGTGGCCACTCCAGATTCCAGACCAGAGGAACTGAGCAATGTCTTGCCAGTCCTGGACTCGGGAAGTAATGCTCTGTCCAGTCTTCCTCAGAGTCCCCAGATGTGGATCCACCAGAAACAGACTTACCGGTCCCCCAGGGGTGCAGAAACAGGTGACTCTCTCAGAGAATTTAGTTCAGTCCTGGGGCAGGTCTCCACAGACTGTGCAGCCTGGGGCTGAGGAATGTCTCTCAGAGGCAATCCCCTAGGAGCAACATTGTGGCCTCTCCCCTCCACAGGAGTTTCCAGGTCAGTGTTGAGCAGTTGTTACCCACCAGGCAGCGAGGATCTCGCTGGAGCCTCCAAATGTTATGGGGCACAACATAAAAACAGACCGATCACCACTGAGAAGGCCAAATTTGAGAGTCTTTATTAAGTTGCCAGCTGACTGTCTGACACAATGCCCCAAAAAATGGCTATTGGGAGAACAGCCCCGACCAGGGTTGTAGGGATTTTTATACCAAAAATTACATTAATCATAAGTGTCTGTTGCTGTGATTCAAAATTACACACTAACATCATGAGATCATCGACAGAGGGGAAAGTGGGTCAAACTGACCCTTACCTAGGTACAAACTAAAGAATGGTTGCTAACATCCACACAATTACCGTTGTTTACATGGTACATTGGTTACTACATAGGAGTTGCCATTGTATATTATTAAACATGTCACACCAAGTAACTGATGATGGGCACAGAGGTGGGGTGTTCCCATGGGAGAAGCTTATTTCCTACATAACATGGTGTCTCAGAGCAAAATGGAGTCTGTTTAGTCATTTCCCTTAGAGTCTGGCCTATAACATTCTCATGGAGCCAGATCTGTCAGCCCATCACAGTGGTCAATCACAGTGGCACATTCCTGTAATCCTAGCAACTTGGAAAGCTAAGGCAAGAAGATTGCAAGTTCAAGGCCAGAGTCAACAACTTAGCGAGACCTGCTTCAAAATAAAATAAGAAGAGTTAGAGATGTAGCTCAGTAGTAGAGTCCCCCTGGATTTAATCTCTAGTAGCGCACACACACACACACACACACACATACAAAATTAATACAGTGAGGTATAGTGGTTACCTGTGAATGTTCCAAAATATTTGTGGTGGTGTTGGTGGTGGTTGGTTGTTTTTGAGACAGTCTTCCTATGTTGCTCAGGCTGGCCTGGAACTCCTGGACTCAAGAAATCATTCTGCTTCAGCCTCCCAAATAGATGAGACTTCAAGTATGTACCACGGTGCTTTACACATTTCAAAATTTTAAATCACTGTGCTGATGAGACAAAACACACAAGATTCAGCTGCTTCTTGGACCACTTGTCTACAATTCTAATTTGGGAAATATGCTGGTTATGGTAAGTGATGGTATTTGGCAGAGCTGGCTCCTTCCTTTTGGAAATGTTGATTCTATAGCAATGATATTCAATGATGCAGTTGACAAGACTTTGTTCACTGGAAATACTGGGTTATTAAAGTTGCTGATGCATTCAGATATATAATTTCTGATTTTAGATTTAATTACTAGGGAAAACAGAAGTGTGAACAGTAACTCATAATTTTTTTTAAAAGAGAGGAACCTGGGCAGAAAAGTGATGAAATTCACTTCTGTATAGTCTGGTTTTGTTTATTGGTTTTTTTTTGTTTGCTTTTATTACATGCGAGACCAAGTTATCTGCAGAAGCATGAAATAGAAAATTTGAGGAGAATTTTAGAGTAGCTGTGATGGAAGCATGAATGAAAGCAGCTCAACAGAGCTTAGTAAAAGTTTTGTTGGAGAGTCACAAAGACTAAATGAAGATTAGAAGTCCAGAAACATCTAGTGGCACCAGGCATCATGATTATTTTCTTTCTTCAGCAATGCTCAGGAAAGAAACAGGGGTCTGAATTTATATTGGATTTTAGAGTTTGGGATATAGATGTGATGAGAACAACAAACCAACAGTCTTATGTAATCCTCAGTTATTAATATTGAAGACAGATAAATGTTACTAGCAGGGAAAAAAATTTACACAATGCTCCCCTCTTCCTGGTGCCCACGCCTTGTGTAGTTCTTGCTCACATTGTGGACAGGGTGGTCTGAGTGATCAGCAGTGGACTGCAGAAGTGAATATGCAGCTATGCAAGTGACCTTGGCAGTGGGTTTCCAGCCCAAGATGAGCTTAGAGATTACTACAGCCTCAGCCAACAGCTTTACTCTAACTTTGTCAGAGACCCTGAGCCAGAATGACCCAGTTAAGGCACTTCTAGATTCACTAAAAAACTGTATGAGAGCTGGGCGCAGTAGCACAGGACTACGTAATCCCAGCAACTCAGGAAGCTGAGGCAAGAAAATCACAAGTTCAAGGCCAGCCTGGGCAACTTGGTGAGACCAACCCCTGTCTCAAAATAAGAAATAAAAAGGACCATGGGGATGTAGTTCCACAGTAAAGTATCCCTGGGTTCAATCTTCATTACCTAAAAGCAAAAGTAAACTAAGACCCTGTATGATATGTTTGTTGTTATAAGTTGCTAAGTTTGAGATAATTTTTTTTTCTTGGTTCTGAGGATTGAATCCAGGGGCACTTAACCACTGAGTCACATCCCCAGTCTTTTTTTTTTTTCTTTTTTAAAAATTTTATTTAGAGGTAGAATCTCACTGTGTTGCTTAGGACCTCAATAAATTACTGAGGCTGATTTTGAACTTGTGATCCTCCTGCCTCAGCCTCCCAAGCCACTGGGATTACAGGCATGCACCACCGTGCCCAGCTTGAGATAATTTTTAATGCAGTAATAAATAGCACATAATACATACAGAGTAGGGAAAAGTACATCCCTTGCCTAAAATTCACCTGGATTTTCACAGAGCTAAAAATATGACTTGAAAGTTAAAAAAAAAAAAATAGGGGGGTCATTTCTTGTTTCAAAAATTGTTGGACTTGGGTCAGTAGAGGGATCAGAGAGGAGAGACACACAAAATGTACTAACAATGTACGTTAGTTACGTCAATGCCAGCATGTTGAAAGAAATGGCCCTGTGTATTACAAGCACAAATTAAGAAAATGATTTTTTCCTTTCTTATGGTCTCACGTGAGGCTGCAATGGAACAATGCCCTTAAACGTCTTCCAAACCTTTTGTCTATCTGAGGTTCTACCAGAAACCACAAAAAAAGCTCTCAGGGTTCTTAACAAGAGATCTTATATAGGCACCTTCTGATTTTATCTTTACTCTTTCTGACCTGTGTTTTTGTTTTGTTTTGTTTTGTTGTGTTATGTTTTGTTTTCTCTTCTAGAATCTAGGGTTGAGAAACTGTCTTCTTTTTCAACCATCAATCCTGAGATTCCCATATTTCTTCTGCATTCTTCTTGTGGAGAGAATGGTTCCTTATTTAGTCCTTTATTCTGTAACACCCTCTTATTAAAGAAAGTCATTTGACACCTTCATGTTCTCATAACCCAATTATAACTTTAATAGGTACATTTTTTTTTTCTTTTCCAAGTCATAAAAGGTGATGGTGTCTCTTTTTCCACCAGGACATTAAACCAGTTGTCCTTTCCAACCTCAATAGCAATTATCCTTGCTGTCCTTCCAGGCTCCACTAATGATCTCTTACCTTCTAGTCTGTGTCCACTGCCCAATCTCAAAGTTAAGGTTCAGTTTTTTATTGCAGCAATATCCCAATTTCTGTTTCAGTTTTCTATTGTTACATAATAAAACCACCTGAAACCACCTTATTATTTTTTAGTAACTGTATTAGGTAGCTTTCGTGTCACTGGTTCCAAAATACCCAACAAGAACAACTTAAAGGAAGAAAAGTTTATTTGAGACTCCTGGTTTCCGAGGTCTCAGTCCATAGATGGCTAACTCCTTTACTCTCAGCCTAAAGTGAGGCATAACATGGTGGGGTAAGGACCCAGCAGAGGAAAGTTGCTCAGTTCATGGAAGGGTTAGGAAGATGAGAGAGAGGTATGGAGGTGGTACATGGAAAATGCTCCCTTCTAGGGACATCCCCAGTGACCTATATCCTCCAGCCATGCCCCACCTACCTACAGTTGCCACCCAGTCATTCAAACTAGGATGGACTGATTAGGTTACAGCTCTCACAATCTAGTCACTTTACTTCTGAACATTCCTACATCAACACAGGACCTTTTGGAGGACACTTCATAACCAAACCATAACAGTGACTTGAAATAACAATTTATTTTTTCTTCTGATTCTGCTGGCGGGCAGTCTGGATGGTTCTGACAGTCTTACATGAGCTCTGGACTGCTTGTCATGGTTATGTTCAGGTGGAAACCAGGGTGGCCTGGAAGGTCCAATATGGCCTCACTCACATTTCCAAGACCTCAGGGTTTGTTGCTGGCTGGAGAGCATTGTTCTCCTCCATAGAGTCCATCATTCTTCAGCAGAATAAACTGTGTATCTTCAAAATATGGTAGTTAAGGCCTTCCCAAGTTCCAAAAGGTAGAGAAATAGACTCCAATTCTTGATGAATTTGTTACCAATCCACTCAGAGTTGAATTTAGATGGAAATCACAAAATGGCAGGTATGAGCCCTTTAACTCAACTCTGAGTGCTAGCAGCTCTCTCTCAGTGTCACCAGTTCTACTGCTACCAGCTTATCCTGCTCAATTTGAGCTAGAAATTACAAACAGACAAAATAAAACCATCTGAGGGAGGTTTTATTGGAGCTTATGCTGCGGCACAAGGGAGGTCATGTGAGGGACAAAATTCCCAGATTGGCTCTCTAAGGATGAGAGGAGGGCAGCTTATATAGGCAAGAGGGGTGGGCTCTTGCAGGTGCAGAGTCAGCTGTTGACTACATAATTTCTGCATGATCCTGTTAGTCATGGTGATGTGTGTACTTGGTACTCGATTGTCATAGGGTGGTAGAGATGTTCATTACCACCACCCAAGGAAGCTGTAGGAAATTCCCAGCAAGCCCAAAGGGAAGCCAGCAGCACCATGCCACCCAGGCATACAAAGTGGCTGGGACTGAAAAGGTGGCCTTGGAACAGCAGCAAATGAAGCAGCAGTTGCTATGGTAACAATGACAGCTACAGTGGTTGCCATGATGTCACAGAAGCAGCAGTGCCACAGCAACACTTCTGGAGTGGCAACTGGATCTGGACATTAGGGGTGGGGGGGGCAGCAACAGCCATAGAGTTGGTCTCCAGAGAAGCAGCAGCTAAAACTAGTTGCCATGGCAATAATGACAACCTTAGCTGTTGCTATGCAGCTCCAAGAATAATGACTCTGATGCAATCCTGGTGGTGCCCTGGCCCCCATCATCCCTGCCCCATCTGTATCTTATCTCACAGGCCCAGCGATGCCACCTGGCTACATCTGGGAGAGCAGCAGTGACTGTCAGCTGAGCAGTTGGTCACAATAACTTCCACTGCCACTGGCTCCATCAGCTTCTGTTTTCTGTAAAAACAATTTACATACAAGCAAAGAAACAAAATTATTTTTAAAACACAGGAAAAAGCAGAAAGACAATTTCTGGGGAAGTTTGGACCCTTCCTTTTCTGTCTCTAGTTGATTATAAGGTCATGATACATAAGGACTATGTTGAATAGCTTTCTGTCATTGTGATAAAATACCTGAGATGATAGATTTACATGGAGGAGAGATTTATTTTGGCTCACAGTTTCAGAGGTTCATGGTCACTTAGCTCTGTTGTTTCTAGGACTATGATGAGACAGAACCCCACAGCAGGGAGTGCATGATGAAGTAAAGCTGTTCACTTCAAGGTGACCAGAAAGTAGAGAGAAAGAGAGGAAGGGCCTAGAGACAAAATATAACCTTCAGAGGGAATGTGACCTACTTATTCCAACTAGGCCCCCACTTCCTAAAATTTCCAATATGTCCCAATAACCCATTCATATATGAATCCATAAGTGGATTAATCCAATCACAAGGTCAGAGTCCTCATCATCCATGATTGCCCAAAGGCACCACCTCTGAATACTGCTGCATTGGGAACAAAGCCTTCAACACATGAGCTTTTGGGAGGACATTTCAGACCCAAGCATAACAAGGACATAGAGAGAGGCATGATTCATTGAAGGGTGTCAGTATAATGACACCTTCAGTCCTATGTAAAACAGGCTATTGCTGCACAGAGAAATTGGTCACAGCTGCCAGCCCCAACACAATACAGCTTCTGCTTCACTCTATGCCAGTAGAATGGATGTTCAGTATTCTGTCTCTTTCACCAAGAAACTAATTTCTGTGCCAGTTTAATGTGATGCATCTGACTGGTATAATTTATATCCCACATCTGCACCTGGGAGCAAGGAAGCTGGTAGTTGGCTTGGATTCTTCATTGAAAAGGAAAGATTTTTCACTATTAAAATATGCATGTTTTTGAAAAAAATCAGGTTAGTTACAAATGATAGATGCCTGCTACCAACAAAATCCTTCAGTAGAATCTAAAACCTTTTAAGTGGGAGTGTTATGGAAAATAAAGAAATACAGCAGTAAAAGGAAGCCATGCTTTGTGCACATTCATCTGTGCACAATCAGAGGAATAAATGCTACTGAAGGACTGTGCCCAAGAAGCCCAGGAAAAAGCAACACAATGAAGGGGTCCATACATGACCTGGAACAGCAGAGAAAATACAAATTCCAGACTGATGACATTCTAGAGAATGATAAGCCTTGCTAAGTAATATATTTTATAAGTGATAAAATCATAAAACTCAACTAAATATTAAATGAATCTATATCAAAGATTTTATTTAACTCATTATTTAATCAGTAAAATGTAAAAAAAAAGTTAGAACTAAAAAGTAGCCAGGCGTGGTGATACATACCTATAATCCTAGCTACTCAGGAGGCAGAGGAGGAGGATCACAAGTTCAAGGCTAATCCAGGCAATTCAGGAGTCCCTGTCTCAAAATAAAATTTTTTGATAGGGCTGGGCTAGGAATGTAGTTAGGTGATAGGAAGTTTGCCCAGTGTGTGCCAGGCCTGGATTCAATCCTGGTTCTTCTCCCCACAAAAAACCTAAAAGATAGTTCAAAGGCAAGCCAGGCATGGTGGTGCATGCCTTAATCCCAGCAACTCGGGAGGCTGAAACAGGAAAATCTCAAGTTCAAGGTCAGTCTCAGCGAATTAGGGAGGCTCCAAGCAACTTAGCAAGACCCTGTCTCAAAATAAAAAATAAAAAGGGCTGGGATGTGGCTCAGTGGCAAAGTCCCCCCAGGTTCAACCCACAGTACCAAAAATAAAATGAAATAAAATAGTTCAAAGGCTAATTGAAAGAGCAAACACAGACACAGGCAATCAGGAATGCTGAGATAAAGTAATTAATAAACAAAACTAGCCAATATACTCAGAACAATAAATAAATAAATATACATATATACCAAAATTAATTTACATCTCTATAGATAAGTTGCATTATTTTGCATTATTTTCAGTTTTATATAGCTTATAAAGTTGTAAAGAAAAAAGTTGTAAAATAGCTCAAGGACAATAAAAAACAGAAACCCTCATAAAATCTGAAAACTTAGGGAGTATACTAGGTAATTCCTAACATTCTACTGAAAATACCAACAGTATTCTTTTGACCATTTTGAAATATTTCACAATTTTTCTTGATACCTTAAAGGGAGAGAAAAACTGACGCTTGAGTGACATAAGCCCACATTGTATTTACACAATTAAAATCTGTAAAGAAAAAAATAGAGAATTCTACTTCAAATTAAGACTTAGAATGTTCTGATGGATATTCACCCCTCGTTTGGCAAGTGAAAGCTAAATTGGTCACAAAATCATAGTGTTTAAAACACATCAAAGAATTAAGTACACCTCCCAAAGCTTCTCGGTTACTAAATTCCCAAAAGTGATAAGCCTGTCCGACAAGAGATGAAACCCATAACTGCATTAAATACTCACAGAGCAGAGAAGGAGAAATCCCCACCTTAGATGAACAAGGGCAACCAGAACACCAGCCTGACATAGGGAGCAATATTATTTACCTCTGTTTTTACTGGGTTTCTGCACAAAATGCCTTGTCCTACAATAAAAAATTTCAAGACACATAAAGAAGCAAGAAAATGTGATCCAAGACCTAAAGAAGATAAAGTCAACAGAGTAAGCCCAAAGCTGACATTGTAGACCCAAAGATAGGAACTTTAAAGTAGCTGTGATAAAAACGTTCAGATTTAGTAGAGAAGTTGGACAATATACATGAAGAGATGGGGAAATCTTTGGAGAAATGGAACCTGTAGAAAAGAACCTAGTAGAAATATTAGAAATTTAGAAACTAAAAATATGTAAATTTTAATAGGCTCAACAACAGTCCCAACATAAAAGAGGAAGGGATCAATGAACTTGAAGACAAGTCAAACAGAAAAAGAAAAAAGAGTAAACAAAACAGAATGGAGGATCTAAAAGCTGATGGACAACAGTGGTCTAATGTGTATGCAGTTGGCTCCTCAGAGGAAGAAGATTGTGGCAGAAGAAATACACGCAGTGATGATGGTCAAGAATTTTCCAAAATTTTCGGCAAGCTTCTATGGGCTGAATATCTATGTTCCCTCCAAGTACGTATTTTGAAATCTAGTCACCAATCTAATGGCAGTAGGATGTGAGGCCTTTAAGAGGTGATTAATTCATGAGAGCAGAGTCCTCACTAATGGGATGATTGCCCTGATGAAAGAGACCCCAAAGAGCTCTTTCTTCTTAGAGTCCTTCCCATCCTGTGAGACTCAGCTAATAGGTGCTGAGTCCTCACTCTGAACAGCAAGGAGATTTTCACAGACAATCAATCTAGTGCCTTGATCTTGGTCTTCCCAGCCTCTAGAACCATGAGAAATAAGTTTCTGTTGTTAATAAACTTTAAAAAAAATTTTTTTTCAAAATTAGGCATGAGGGTATAGCTCAATGATGGAGTGCTTCCCTACCATGTGTGAGGCTCTGGGTTTAATCCCCAGTACTGAAAAAAAAATTCCAAAATTAATTAAAAAAACAATTCAAGAAGCTAGATAAAATTTAACAGGACCACTATAAAGAAAATGCACCTAAGAATCTTATAGTCCAACTACTGAAAAAAAAAAGTCCTAAAACAAACTATAAAAAAATTATATACAGGAAACAAAAATATGAATTACTGTTGACATTGAAATATAAAGGCCAGAAGACAAGTGAATAATATCCTTAAAATCCTGGGATGGTGGGGAGAGACTTTCAAAAATGAAAAATTAGTAATATGCTATAATTATACTTCAAAAATGAAAGCAAGCAGTCATAGTGGCTCATGCCTGTAATCTCAGCAGCTTGTGAGGCTGAGGTAGGAGGATCACAAGTTCAAGGCCAGCCTCAGCAAATTAGCCAGGCCCTTAACAATCCAATGATACCTTGTCTCAAAATTTAAATTTTTAAAAAATATTTTTTAGTTGTAGGTAGACACAATACTTTCATTTTATTTTTATAAAGGATCAAACCCAGGACCCCAGTGAGCATGCTACCACTGAGCCACAACCCAGCCCCAAAATTTAAAAATTTAAAAGGGCTAGGATAAAGGTCAATGGTAAAGAGCCCCTGGGTACAATCCCCAGTATCCATCCCCACAAACAAAAACATGAAAGAGAAGTAAAGACACTCAGGCAGACAAAGGGTAAAAGAATTTTCTCCAACACTAAGAGAAATGCTAAGGGAATTCTTCAAGCTAAAAACTGAGGAAAATGATTCAGATGTAATCCTGTATTTCCAAAACAAAATGTCTATAAATATCTAGGCAAATAAAACTTAAAATGTTGTTTTAAATGACATATATTACTATTATATTTGCTATAAATATACTACACACTACACTTATTCTTTCTGCTTCAAGTATTTTAAATATATATAAAATATATGTAAATCAGAGCTGGAGATGTGGGTTAGAGGTAGAGCACTTGCCTAGAATGCACAAGGTCCCAAGTTTAATCTCTAGCACCCCCAAGAGAATGAATGAATAAATAAATAAATGTAAAACAAAAGAATAGCCCTGTATTGTAGAAGTAACACAATAAGAACACAAAAGACTAGAGTAGTAAATAGAGTTGCACAGTTATAAAATGTTGATATTTTCATTAAGTAGGAAAATATCATTTGTACTTATTGATAAATATAAGATGGATATTGTAATTCCTAGAGCAATCACTAAAAATAACACTAAAGAGGTTTAGCTAACAAGGCCAACAGATAAGAGGAAATATTTTAATTTAATTGATATCATCCAAAAGAAAGCAGAAAAGAAACAAAGATAAAGAACAAGTAGAACAGATATAAAAAAATAATGAAATGTAAACTTAACCCTTACCATATCAGTACCTTACATTGAATGCAAGTAGACTAAACACTCCAATTAAAAGACTGGTACTTAAAATTTAAAAAATTAAAAAATAAAGTTGGGAACTGTCAGACTGGTGGGGGAAGGCAGGATCCAACTGTATACCATTTATAAGAAACAAATTTTCATTTGAAAAAAGAAACAAATTTTAAATAAAACTTAAGTTCACAAAAGGACTGAACAGAAGGTTTATAATAGTCTTATATATAATAGCCCCAAATTGGAAATAGCGTACATGTCTATTGTAAAGTTACTACTGCATCACAAGTTACCCAAGGACTTGGTGAATTAAAACTTTTGTTGTTATACAATTTCTTTGCATTAGGAATCTCACCAAAAAAGCAGCAGTCTCTTCTCTCATGGATTCCAATAAATGCGTTGAGTGGAGTTGTAGTCATCTCACATTTGGAGAAGGATCTGATTCAGAGCTGGTTCTGAATCAAGGTTCATTTCCTCACAAGCTGTAGGACTGTTGGCCTGAGTTCCTCATCAGCTGTCGGCTGAGGTCCTCCTCAGTTTCTGTCATATGGACCCCTCCAAAGAGCAGCTCATATGACAGCTTGCTTTGTCAGAGAAGGCAAGCAAGAAGAACCAGAAAGAGTGAGAGAGAGGGGAGTCTTTTATGTCCAAATCTTGGAAATGAAATGTCATTGTATTTTCTATTCATTATAATAAAGGCACTAGATCCAGTCCACACTCACAAGGAGAGGATAATCCGAGGATGTGATAACATGAGGTGAGGGTCATTGGGAGCCATGACCAAAGCTGCCTACCAAAATCTGTCAACAGGAAAATAGGTTTTAAATTAATAATATTTTCATAATCAGTGAAAAATGGGGCAGGAGGGTGACCAACAAGCACAGCAACACAGCTGAATCTCAAAAAATTTCACTCAATTATGATCAGCTAAATTGCCTGTGGTGGGTGAGACCTGGGGCCCAGGGTTATGCCACATGCATCCAAGATGGTGACTGGCAGAGAGTCAAAGGGTGTGCTGAATGCACCTTGAGAAAAACAGGAAGCATTTACCATTCGCTGTATGATAATTAGTTTAGCCACTTAGCGTGTGGACAGATATATCTTACATGTATGCTTGAGTTCGTGATAGCTTGACCTTCAATAGGATTGGATGGACATATCTGGTTACATTTGCTTATGCATGAGACTGCTAAATATTGAGGGTGTTATCTGAATAAAGTGGAAGCTGCTTCATGAACTTCTGAAGAGTACGTGTCATTTGTCCCGCTGGTCAGTGCCAAGCAGCAAGCGGCAAGCGGCGGCAAGTGGCAAGTGGTGGCCTGTACGGGGAATGGTGAGCGCTCAGGTAATAAAGAAGAAAATTTTTCACTAGCACACTCAACTAGCAGGTTTCCCTATTTGAGAAAATGGTTGCCTTAAGGTTTTAACGAAAGGTTCCCCTAGTGAGGGAATGTAAATGAAAGGCTGTCCCAAGAGACAGCGAAGGACATCCTGTAGTAAATGAATATGTGTAAGGTGTTATTTGTGTTACCTTTTCTTGTTTCATTTCTGTTTGTTGTTGTTGTGGTGATATGGACATTAGTTCATTTCTGTCTGACTTCCAAAAAACCAAAATTTTAAGAACAGTTAAGAGAAGGGGAAAAGATATTAGAAACTGTAAAAGAATAATAATCAAGTCGAGCTTCTGAAAGAGAAAGTAGATGTTCAGACCTCTGTGCCTCCGCCAGAGCAGTATTAACTCCAGAGATGGGAGTACAACTTATACCAACTTCGCTTGTTGGCCCATTATCTAAAGGAACAGTGGGACTAGTTATGGGGAGGAGTTCTTCTGCTTTAAAAGGATTAAATATTAAATATTGTCCCTGGAGTTATAGACTCTGATTTTACAGGAGAAATAAAAATCCTTGCTTCTTCACCAAGAGGTGTAGCAATAATAGTTCAGGGTGATCACATAGCACAATTGTTGGTCTTACCCAGCTGCCATGATCAATATCCATCAAAGAACGTTATTAGGGGAAATAAAGGATTAGGTCCTACTGGCCAAAATATGGTCATGTTAACATTGGATTTAAAAGATAGACCTATGACAAAGTTAGTGATAGAAGGCAAAAGTTTTGAGGGCTTATTAGACACTGGGGCTGACAAAAGTATTATCAAAATTACAGAATGGCCCAAAGCCTGGCCACTTCAACAGGCAGATCAGACTTTAAGGGTATTGAGTATGGCTTCCAATCCTAACAAAAGCGCAGTCATATTAAAATGGAAGGTGGCTAACCAGGAGTTATGTTCTGATACTGCCCGATGTAATGCAGTTGCAGGTAATCCTCAATGGAATCTAAACATACTGACAGGCCAAGGACCATATGAAGGGCAAGGTAATCAGATTAATTTCCATCCCGGTGTGTATCAACAAATTAACCCTCAACTTTTAATCTATCATTATATGGATGATATTTTGCTAGCTCATAAGGAAAAATCTCTTAGAGCAATGTTATAATTCCTTACTAAAGTCACTGGAAAGATGGGGCTTACGTTTTACCATTAATAAAGTACAAATGACAGACACCAAAAACTTCTTGGGATCTATCATAAATACAACTATGGTTAAACCCATAAAAATTACCATTTGGGTGGACAAACTTAGAACTTTAAATGATTTTCAAAAACTTTTGGGTGATATTAATTGGTTTAGACCTTACCTTCATTTACCCACCTCAAGTTTGGGCCCCCTGTTTGATATTTTTAAAGGTGATTCTGACCCCCTTTCTAAATGGGGACTCGAACAGCTCTCAAGCTTGTTGAAACAGCTATGGAAAAGTTTCATCTTGATCGTGTTGACCTAGCTAAGCCTTTATCATTCATTGTCTTGGCCACAAATAAGTTACCCACAGGAGTGTTTTGGCAAAAGGGTCCTATTCTATGGGTTCACATGAATTATGCCCCTAACAAGGTCTTATCCTTGTTTACTGAATCTGTGGCAGAATTAATCATTAAGGCATTAAAAGTATCCCTTTCCACCTTTGGTATTCAACATGTCACAGGAATTCCCTATAATCCTACTGGACAAAGCATTGTTGAGCGTGCCCATTTAACGCTTAAAAACATGCTTTTTAAACAAAAAGGGGGAATGGGACATCATACAGATCCCCAAAAGACAAATTATCTGTTGCCTTGTTCATCTTAAATTTTTAAAATCTCAATTCTGAGGGCCGATCAGCTGCTGACCGTCATTCAGAACCTAATAAAAAACATCTACCTCAAGTGCTCTGGAAGGACATTCTATTGGGACAATGGAAAGACCCGGATCCAGTATTAATCTGGACTCGAGAGTCTGTGTTTTCCCACAGGACGCACAATCATCAATTTGGGTGCTGGAGAGATTGGTCAAAGCCTCAACAGAGACCCAAAAACAGGAAGAAGATGAGGAGGCTTCTCCCACTGATGATGTTGTTGATGGAGGAGACTCATGTGAACTATGGGGGATAGTAAAGACGTGGCCCTATCCTGTACCCCTTACCAACTCTTCTATTCTATATCCTCCTATTTTTACAACAATTGGCCACATTTCTCCAGTCTGCTGTTCAATGGGGAAAGGAATGGTTTGGGTTTTTGTCCAGGGGAGGTCTATTGTGTGTTGTATCTGTTCTGTGCATATAATGTTTATACAAAATGCGTATACATCAGTGCAGAGAAACAGCCATTATTCCCCAAGCTCTCATCGCAATTGATGCTGGCTCATTCCCCCAAGTCTGGTTGAATATGCTGGACCGGTAGTCAAAGACGGGTAAGATTCATGGGGAGCTCATATCGACCTAAGACAGAAAATGAGGGCTAGAGCCTCATTGTCCAATGACAGGTAAGGATGTTGCTCTGCTGTGGACAACCTAAGACAGGCATGGTCTCTTTTATAAACAGACAGGGGGAAATGTGGCGGGCGAGACCCGGGGCCCAGGTTTACGCCACATGCATCCAAGATGGTGACTGGCAGAGAGCCAAAGGGTGTGCTGAATGTGCCTTGAGAAAAACAGGAAGCATTTACCATTGGCTGTATGATAATTAGTTCAGCTGCTTAGCGCGTGGACAGATATATCTTGCGTGTATGCTTGAGCTCGTGATCGCTTGACCGTTAACAGGATTGGATGGACATATCTGGTTACAATTGCTAATGCATGAGACTGCTTATATATTGAGGGTGTTATCCGAATAAAGCGGAAGCTGCTTCATGAACCTCTGAAGTGTACGTGTTGTTTGTCCTGCTGGTCAGCGACAAGTGGCAAGTGGTGGCAAGTGGCGGCAAGTGACAATTAACTACAAAAGAATACACTTTAGGGGCTAGGAATGTAGCTTGGTGATTATAGCTCAGCATACAGAAGGCCCTGGATTCAATCCCCAGCATGGAAAAAAATAATAATAATACAAACTACATGATTCCATTTATCTAAATTCCAAAAACAGGCAAAACCAATCTGCAGTGACAGATATCAGAACAATTCTGGAGGTTTGGAGGATGCCTCAGCCTGTGTGGTGAGTGCTGCTATACTAGAATATCACAAACTGGGTTACTTATAAAGAACAGAAATTTATTGTCTTATAGTTCTGGAGGCTAAGAAGCCCAATAGTGAGGTGTTGGCATCTGGGGAGGGCCTTCTTGCTGCCATCTCTTGTGGTGAAATTAAAAAGAAAGAGGGAACAACCCAATGCTATGAAAATGGCACTAATTCATTGATGAGATGTAGTCCTCATAACCTAAACTCCTCAATACTGTCACAATGGGCTGGGTGTGGTAGTGCACGCCTGTAATCCCAGTAGCTCCAGAGGCTGAGTCAGGAGGATGGAGAGTTCAAAGGCAGCCTCAGCAACAGCAAGGTGCTAAGCAACTCAGTGAGACCCTGTCTCTAAATAAAATACAAAATAGGACCAGGGATATGGCTCCCTAAGTTCAATCCCCAGTACACCCTCCCACCCAAAAAAGTACTGTCACAATGGCAAATGAATTTCAACAATGAGTTTTGGAGAAAACAATGTACAAGCAGAACATTTGCTTGGAAAGAAACATGAGGAAATCTTGTCAGGTGCTGGAGGTAGACAGTGTCTCATTTTGTCAAAATCCATGGAGCTGAACATGTACTGTCTGTGTATTTTATTTTATGTGAATTATACTTCCATAAATACAACAAGGAAAATAAAAATAAATCTTATAGAGTAGCCCAGTCATATTTCTTAAAAATAAAAGTTGTAATATCAGCACTTTGGATTTTTTAGTCAATGTTAAATAAAATTTAATCATCTAACATCATCTTCTCCCAACCCAAGAACCTAGACAAGGTGGAGGAGTATGGAGTATATGAGAAAGATGCTGAATCATCAGGGAAAAGCTGTTAAAAACGACATCAGTTGAGGTCAATCCACTGGGACTTTTCCGCAAGTGGCACATTGGAGGAAACGCCTAATAGGGTAACTGTGGTTTTACTTTACTCAAGGACTGTTAGGTCTGTGGGAAGGAACTGTAACAGAGTTACTAAAAGTATTAAAGATCTAATCTTTTTTTTCTTTTCTTACCGCAGGGGTTGAAAATGTAATGGGTTGCTGATGTCATGTGTAACTAAAAGAAATGGAAAAGGAGTTCCATTTTTCACTAATAATAAAAATAAACCTGATATATTACCTAACTACTAAGTAGACCATAATGCTATTTTTCCCTAGTCTTTTCATATTAAAATTTTAAAAATGTCACCAGCTGGGGGTGTGGCTCAGTGTTGGGATGCTTGTCTGACATGTGTGAGGCCCTGGTTCAATCCTCAGCACCAAAATAAAAAAGTCACATGACACACAAAAGATCTTTATAGAAAGGATTCCAAAAACAGAATGAGAGTTTTGTTCCCTAAATCTTCCTCTTCCTTTCTCTTCACCCTCTCTTTTTATCACTGTTCTTGATATTCCCAACATACTTTTTTATATTTAAAATACTGGTTTATTATGAGCCAAAATAAGACTTGTCTTTTAGTAGATATATATACACAGAGCTTTGTGTCAGAATACAAAATGAACAAAACTCCATTGGAGAAGCTTGTGCCAGGTGCAGTGTCACGCAACTGTAATCCCAGAGGCTCAGGATGCTGAGGCAGAATTGTGAGTTCAAAGCCGGCCTCAGCAACTTTAGCAAGATCCTATCTCAAAATAAAAAATAAAAAGGGCTGGGGATGTGGCTCAGTGGTTAAGTGCCCCTGTGGTTCAATCCCTTATACCAAAATAGAGAGTTTTGTACAAAATAAATTTATTTTCTCTCCCACATGCAATCCAAATATAAGGAAGCTGCAGTTCACAGTGTCAAGAATCAAGATTTCCTGTCTTGGTGCTCCCTAGAGTTGCCATGTGATATTTCTTATTGCTCTGTCACCTGCATCCAAATTATCTATGTCTATGTTCCAGAGAGAAAAACTGACACTCATCACTTCCTTACATTTCATTGGCCAGATATTAGTCACATAGACACTTCTAAATTTGGCCATCAAATCTACCACTTGACAAGCCCTGCACACAAAGGCAGCCTTATGCCTACCTAGAAATTCCACCAGTAAAAAACACCCAGGATGACAAATAGTGAAGAACAATTAGGACACAATGATGCTGTTGTCTTCTATCTCCTTAAGAATACACCATAAGATTATTCTTTTGGAAACAATCACCATTTGCATTTATAAGGCAAGAAGTTTGGACTGCCATACAAATATGGCTCTCATTGACACCCAAATTCTCATGGAAATGATAGCAAACACATATATATTTTTAAAGGAAAACCTCAAAAATTCATAAGCACAGGGAGAACGGAAGAAGCACTAATAGCAGTCAAGAGATGGCAACAAAACAGACTGTGGTAACTGACAGCAGACTAGAGGAAGCTGAAATTAGATGTTTGTGATAGGGATGAGAGTAGAGATACCATAAAGCATGGAGAGTTGGTTACCAAACCTTTTAAAGGTCCAGAAATTGCAGGCACAAGTTGTCTCTGAATATAGGAAGTGGATGAGGGTGAAAACATGATGGCTTGCATAAAAGCAGTTTGTAATATTATGATTTGATATACACACACACACACACACACACACTCACACACACACATTGGTCCTTAGTTCCTGGCTAATAACTCTGACCTACTATGTTCAATAGCAGATTCTAAGACTCTTCCCATTCCAGAAGAGTCCCAAAACCTAGGGCAGGGGAAATGCTGCAGAGAGAGGCCAAGAAGAATCTGAACAGGCAGACTTTGTTGAGTCTCTCCATCATCTTTTAGCTATCATGCCTTTACAATGAAGTCCCTATAAAAACCTGTAAGGATGGGGTTCTAAAGCTTGTGGAAAGCTAAACACATCAAGGTTCCTAGAGAATGGCATGGAAGCTCTGCACCCCTTCTCCCTAACCTCTGCCCATGCATGTCTTCCTCTGTATCCTTACTAATAGTCTTTATAGTAAACCAGTAAATGTGTTTCCCTGAGTTCTATGAGCTTCTCAAGCAAATTAATTGAACACAAGGAGGGATTCAATCACTGTCCATTAGCCATATGCATTAACTTGACTCATACTATATATCTCAAATGACTTTAAAAGACTACCAAATTACTGAGGTTACATTCCCTAGATAGCACTTTTAAATGACCTGTATTTAATTACTTTAAAAATTAGGGAATTTGTTGACCTACACAAACTTATTCTCAAATTCATATGAAAAAACACAGGTCATGGAATAGCTGAAACTGCTGGACTCAGCAAACAATATTAAAAAGTTGAATAAGGCATCAGGCATTTATATTCATTTGTTGAATTAAGGCAAAATGGTATTGGGAGGTGAGATTGCCATTTGTAGATTTCTACTGCATACCATAAAACTGTTTTAATATGAATACATTTGTGTTAGGTTTTCATCACTGTGACCAAAATATCTGACAAGAATGACTTAGAGGAGGAAAAGTTTATTTTGGATCTTGGTTACAATGTTCTCAGTCTATGATCAGTCAGCTCCATTGCTGTGGGCCTGAGGTGAGGCAGGAAGGACATCATGGCAGAGGAAAGTCGCTCAGTGGTCATCAGGAAGCAGAGAGAGAGCACACGAGGAGTCAGGGACAGAATATAATGCCTGAGGGCATGCCCCAATGACCTACCTCCTCCAGCCATGCCCTGCCTGTACACTTACCACCCAGTGATCCATTCAATTCATTAATCCACCAAATGAATCCATGCACTGATTAGGTTACATCTCTCATAACACAATCATTTCACCTCAAAACATTCCTGCATTTTCTAACCCATGAGCTTTTGGAGAGACACCTGATATTTAAATCATGACAAAATATCTCAAACAATAAGAAAGATATAAACAACCTAATATATAAGTGGAAAAATAATTTGAACAAGTAATTTCATATCAAAGATATGAACAAAGATGACCAAACTCTAGAGTAAGCACAGAAATGCAATTTAAAACTATGAAAGATTATGGGGTGGGGGCATAGGGTCTTTCAAAATGTTAAACATGTACAACCTTTAACCAAAAACTCTACCTCTAGGAATAATTTTTCATGTAGGAAAAGTTCACACATTACACAACATATCAATGTTGGCATTTTTCATAATAAAGAAAATTGTAAACAATGTAAGTTCAAAAATAGACTTCAATAAGTGGAACTCACCAAATTAATTGTGTTTAGGTAATATGATAGCACACTGTAGTCTTAAATGAAGGAGATCTATATGTATTGATATAAAAATGTCTTCAGGATATATTGGATAAATGAAAGTGCATATCACAGAGTAACATGATACATAAGAATAACAGATATGTAAATGTGCAACTACCTGTGTAGGAATAAAAACTTACGGCCAGGTATGGAAGAAAACACACATCTGTTAATAGAGATTATCTATGGAGAGGGAAAAAGACCATGAGTAGCATCTGGAAAGACAAAGACTATTCCCACAATAGAGAGATTGAGGTGCCTAGAGAGTTGGGAAATAGTGCCTGAAGACAAAGATGCATCACTTGAAAAGATAAGCAAAGCTCATCTACAGTTCTACTACCCAAACCCCCCCACCACATACACACAGTTAAAACAACAAACCAACAAGAGTGACATACCAAGTGAGCAAGGAATGGAAAAATGGGTGAGATGGTCAGTGGAAAATAACCAGAGATGTCACACACAAACTTGTAATTAATTGATTCTTATGATAATTATATTGACTATTTTAAGAAAATATCAATTTTAATAAAGAAGTAATATTAGCCATTTTTACGCATAAGTTTCTAAAATCATTCATGTATAAGCACAGCAGGAAGTGATAGAAATGAGGGATGGCTTTTTGTGTGTGTATTGCTGGGGATTGAACCCAACACCTCAGGTATGTCAGGTAAGCACTCTATCACTGAGTTATACCCCTAGCTTGAAAGCTTTTTCAAAATTATTTCTTATTTACTTATTTACTTTTGGAACTAGGGATTGAATCCAGGGGTGCTCTACCTCTGAGTCATATCCCCAGCCCTTTTTACTTTTTATTTTGGGACAGGTTCTCACTAATTTGCTTAGGACCTCACTAAATTGCAGAGGTTAGCCTGGAACTAGCAATCCTCCTACCTTGGCCTCCTGAATTTCTGGGCTTAGTGGTATGTGCCACCATGACCCACAAGGAGGATTTAAAAAACAACAACAAGAAGATCTGAAGGCAGCAGGTAGCTGGCAGTAACTGCTGTTAACTAAGTGAAAGAAGAGAAGCAAATATCTGTCTGTGTTCTGAGTCTCCTCTTCCTCTTCCCTGGTTTAGAGTAACTTTCTCCTCCCTCAAAAGTCTCTCTTCCATCTCCCCATCTCTTCTCCTTTGGGAAGTCCTGGCAGGGAGTACAGCACACCTTCACACTCTGCTGAACACATCTGAACACATCTGTTCTGATCTGCTGGGAGAGACAAAACCAAGAGAGGAAAGAGAGGAAATTCCTTTGTAAAATCCTTAATGTTTTTCTTCTCTTTATTTCTTCAACCAGTGTGTGTGTGTGTGTGTGTGTGTGTGTGTGTGTGTGAGAGAGAGAGAGAGAGAGAGAGAGGAGGGAGGGGAAGGGAGGGGAAGGGAGGGAAGGGAGGGAAGGGAAGGAAATATAAAAAGAGCAAGGAAGGAAGCAAGCTTGTGTTGAAAGTTACTCAACTGCCAATCAGTTTGCAATCCTGCTTCCATAAAGGTTGAAGTAACTAAGGAATGAGAATATAAAAGTAAAAGTAAAATGATTCATATAACCTGAAGAAAAAAATGTTCTAAAAAGTTTCTTGGCCCTCAAGAGGTGTCCCCTAGCCTTCTGGATAAAATTCAAAGTCCTTATTTTGCAAAGAGAAGTAGGCCTCCTTGCTAAAGCTTGCCGGCCTCTCTGACTATGCCCCAGTTTGCCACTGCTCCACTGAAGAACTGGCTGTTTTCCAAAGAAGATCTGTTTCAGATTCTAAGCTGCTCATCATTTTACAACTCTAGAAGCCCTCCCAGAAAATGACAAATGAATAAAATGACAAATGGGACATACTTTTTTCTTTTTCTTTTTAATTATTATTATCTTTTTGTGTTTGTGTGTGTGTGTGTGTGTGTGTGTGTGTGTAAGGTATGCACTTCTGCCCATTAAGGGGAAGGGCAAGAAGATACTGCGAGAGTAGTTGTGCCAGTCCCAGTCCTTTGGAGACACCAGGGCTCACAGGTGCATGAGATCTCCCAGCCTGACTGAAAGGGGGCTTTCTTGCTCTTTGCTTGTGCGCACTTCACTTTACAAAATTCAGGGTCCCTATGACGCAGAGAGAAGAGCAATTCCACCTGGGTGCCCTTGGCTTTGATTAAGTAGCAAGCTGACATGGTGTAATATCTCCAGTCCCCACGTCCCATGTGCTCACACTCCATGACCTCTGGCAGTGACCAAGAGGAGATCTGGGCTACAGAGGCTGCATGGCATATGCTGAAGCACCCAGCCACTGCTGCGGGCAGGCCCACCCATACCACTGACCCACCTCTCGCTTGCCTGCACATTGGCATATGGAGATGATGCCACAGAACACTCTGGAGTCTCCAAGGCCTCTTCTCCAACAGCTACCACTCACCCTCTCCACACACCTCAGGGAGGGGCCTGAAGATGGGGAGGGGGATTCTTTGTCACCAAAGCAATCAGCTCAAATGGAATTAAGGCAAGAGAGTCTCCCATCTACACTGGCCCAAGGTGTGAGTCCCGTTCTACACTGGTTCAAGGGGCAGGAGTCTCCACTGACACTGAACGGGTAGGCGGAGGCACCTCGGTCCATGCCTTGACAGGGTGGCTGCTGGGCTCCTGCCCTTACCCTGAGGCCTCCCTCCTTTTTCCTTCCTCCTCCTATTTTAAGCCTGTTTTTCTTTTTAAAGAAATCATTGGAACATCCATCGTATTACAACATTTGTGGGAAACAGAAATTTATTAAGAAACAGCTCTGTGATGGCAGAGAAGAGCAGGACAGGAGGAAGGATCCTGGGGAAAAGTCTCTGAGGTCTCTGGCAGGTGGGGGTGGAGGAGAGTCCTGGAGCACCGGGATGCGCTCCCGGGTGGAATCCGGTCCCAGAAGCCTGAGCCAGTGGGCAGCCTCGTTTCTGAAGCTGAGTCCGCTCGGTGATGGAGGGATGCTCAGAGCTCGGGGTCTTCTGGCTGTCCAACAGGCTGTGTCACGTGGGCACGATCTCTGGAACCACGCTATTGTGGAGCCTAGGGGGTCTGTGGCCTCAGTGCGCCGTAGCCACCCTTCTTCTCAAGGTGGGCCCGTGGACACACGGAAGGCAGTAGCAGAGTCGACGAAGGCAGGTGGCAATCCTCCTGGTGACCCGCCTCCAGCTCCTGCCTCTGTCGTGGACTGGCCCCGTGGAGGTGCCCTGGGAGGCCGAGCTGTCTCCCTCTGCTCCCCGCCTACCAGGGCTGGGCCCAGAGCCCTGCTGGGAGGCTAGCCTGGGAGCGGGCCTCTTCTGGTGGAGGAAGCGCAGAGGAATGGCCGGCACGCTAGCACACGCAGCGTCCTTCTGGCCTGAGGGTTTGGCCTCCTCGGGCTGCTGCGGCTCACGGGGCAAGAGAAGGGCAGGTTCACTGGTGCACCTGTTGGGGCGAACGCTGGGAGTATCCACCGAGGGCCCTGGGTGAGGCCCAGCCACCCGAAGACGCACAGGTTTTGCCTGGAGAGGGCAGCTCTCCCCTTGGCTTCTCTGGTTCTTCAAGTTCCACCTTACATATTTCTGTATTGTTTGAAATTATTTTCACAGTAAGATCATCCCATGAGTGTGTACAGTACTTATATTTCAAGATATAGTGTGTTTGTGTGTATGTGTGTGTCAAATTAAATCTCTGCCAACATCAAGTATCTCTTACTATTAGGTCATGTATTGAACGGAATTTATCTGATTTACCTAGGAATAGTGTAATATTGCTAGCCCCAAAATCTTATATCTCATCTAATTTGTTGGACTCCTTTGGATTTGTACTGTTTTTTTTTTAAGAGATTGTGTGTTCCAAATATTACTAAACTGGGCTGGGGAGATAGCTCAGCTGGTAGAGTGCTTGCCTTGCAATCACAAGGCTCTGAGTTCGATCCACAGTACTGCAAAAAAAAAAAAAAAAAAAAAAAAGAATTACTAAACAACTCCCTCAGCATTGTAGAAAAAGGCAAATCTTGTCATCATTAGTGAGTCATTCCCTTTGGCTCTGGTAGAACAAACATGGGATTTCAGAGGCATCAAAGTAGGCCTTTGCCCTACTCTTAGATTGTAAGCAGAAGAGATTGAAAAAGTCAACCATTGTTTTCCTAGTCAGGAAATACTAATCCATTCCTAATGGTGCATGCATTTTAAATTGATCTTCTGAGGACCTATTGGATTTTTATCTATTGATCCCACCTGTCAGCTTCATGTGACACTTTGCAAATTTCCTTCCTGTGGTTGCAGTGTTTATCTGTCAAGGCTTTTGTTTGAAATCAAAAGAAACAAAGGAAAATTTATTAGAAGGTCATCAGAGCTGACTGAATTAATGAAAGGCCAGATGGGAAAGCTTGAGAAATGGATATCAGCCCAGGGGTGACCATGTGATCGGGTCAAACAGAAATCCAGGCAACAGTCACTCAACGGGACAATGAGGTCTCTGCCTCAGTGATAAATCCAACCTCCATCTGTTCCCACTTTTATCCCTTTCATGACTAAGTATAGAGGAGAGTGTCCAAAAGGGTGATCCAAGATCAAATGTCCTCAGAATCTGTCAAATCCAAGGTGAAACTGTTGAGAGTACATGTATTGGGAGATTTTTCAAAAGGTAGATAAGTGTACTGAGACAAAATGCCACAGTTGACATGGTGGCCATGGCCAAGGACAAACCGCCTGCCCTAATAGGGACATACCATTAAATTCTTGATTTGGAATGATCTAGCAGTACTCAGAGCACCGTCCTTAAGTCACCCTTGCCTTTTTCATAAGACCGCTCATTTCCTTGTAATAAGATATCTTTCTAGTCTCAACCAATTACCAAGTTACCTCGTTTCATCAGCAGCCAAGAAAAAGTCAAATATTGGAGAAGGTAGTGCTTATATAGAAAGCAAAGAACAGACTGATGTGGATTGCTTTTTTCAACCATAGAAAGTTATAATCAACAGGTAAATATGGCAGGTTTAACAAACACCTTAATATGCTCTCTTGCCTGAAATACTGTTTAGAAGGTACTAAATACTGTTTAGAAGGCATCTAGGACAGGTGAGATTCCATTGTGTCCAGAGATTCAAGGTTCACTTCAAGAGGTTATCTATCAGAGGACTGAGGATGTGGTTCAGTGGTAGAGAACTTGCCTAGCACGTACAAGGTCCTGTATACAATCCCTAGTACAAAAAAAAAAAAAAAAAAAAAAAAAAGTCTATTCAAGAAGTAGAAGACAGATCTTGGAAATTTTTTTAGAAGGTGATGGCAGAAAAGAAAAACTCAACAGAAACATTTGAAGATAAATTTAGGTAAGTCAGAAAGTAAAGTTAAAAGATCAAAGTATAAAAAGGAAAGATCAGGAAAAGTAGAGGGAAATTACTGGAAGTTCCTGTAAGGAATCCCAAGGAAACCACGCCGGACACGGGGAAATCACATAAGGGAATTTATTAAGAAAACAAAGTGTCTCCCTGCAGGGTAAGAGAGAACAGGAGAGGAAAAGAGAAAGGAAAGAGAAAGGGCATGCGCTAGAGAGTGGAAAGCACTGAGGAGGAAAAGCAAGTGCGTAGGAGAGAAAAGCAAGAGAGAGGAAAGATGGCGGTTTAATTCCGCCGGGCTAATAAGGGACCAATAACAGAGAAGGATACTTGCAAGCTGACTGATGAACCAATAGCTAGCTAGGATGTTCACAGATTGACAAGTGGTTGGGAGGCGGGGAAAATGACTGCAATGGAATGGGTGGGGGAGCAGCTTTGTACATTACAGTTCCAACATCTAATATGTAGTGATATGAATGCTAGAAAAAGAGAACCTGCAAAACAGAGAGGAAGAAATCATCAGCAAAAATTCCCAGTACTAAAAAGCATAGACATCCATATTTTAAGAACACACCATGAAACACCCTGGAGGAAAAATTTCCAAAATGACACAACTTTTTGAAAATTCAGAACGCTGGCAACATAAAGAATATGTTAGGAGATCTTAGGGTAAGGCAGGTAGAAATCAAAGCATGACTTCTCAGCCAGGAACAGTGACACACTCCTGCAATCCCAGCTATTTGCAGGTGGGTGAGATAGGAGGACTACAACCTCCACAACAGTCTCAAAATAAAATAAAAAGGGATATGGATGCAGCTCAGTGGTACAGCGCTCATGCTTGAGACTCTGGGTTCAATCCCCAGTGCACCTCTCCCCCCTGAAAAAAAAAAAAAAAAACAGACTTCTCAACAGCAACAGGGGAAGCTAGAAGCGATGAACCAATGTCATTAAAATTCTGAGAATTATTTCTGGGAATTCTATATTCAACCAAACTACCAATCAAGTATTTCAGCCAGAATCCTGGTAAAAGAGATGATACATTCCAGGAGAATAATGGAGGAGATTACCTAAAAGGACTTAATATAAAGGTTTGGGCAGAGCAAAATTCCCACCCAGGCAAGGAAGGGAAGAACATGTTATCAGCACACGGAGGGTAGCTCTATGCAGGCAGTCACAAGACAAGGGCTTTTCCAAGAGGAATTCCCTTGGAAAATCCTTAATGCATCACTGTCTCCAGGGATGTTTTTCTTCTCTTTATTTCCTCAAGCGGTGTGTGTGAGTGTGTGTGTGTGTGTGTGTGTGTGAGAGAGAGAGAGAGAGAGAGAGAGAGAGAGAGAGAGAAGGAAGGGAAAGGGAGGAAAGGGAAAGAAGGGAAGGGAATAGAAAAAGGAAGGAAGGAAGGAAGCAAGCTTGTGTTGAAAGTTACTCAGCTGCTAATCAGTTTGCAATCCTGCTGCCATAAAGGTTGAAGTAACTAAGGAATGAGAAAATGAAAGTAAAATGATTGATATAACCTGAAGAAAAAAAATGTTCTAAAAAGTTTCTTGGCCCTCAAGAGGTGTCCCCTAGCCCTCTGGATAAAATTCAAAGTCCTTATTTTGCAAAGAGAAGTAGGCCTCCTTGCTAAAGCTTGCCGGCCTCTCCGACTATGCCCCAGTTTGCTACTGTTCCACTGAAGAACTGGCTGTTTTCCAAAGAAGATCTGCTTCAGATTCTCAAGCTCAGAAAATGCGTTTCCTTTACTCTGAATGTTTTGACCCTGGCAAGTTTATCTTGCCAAGATACTAACACAACTTAAAGATAATTCTGTGTTGAAAGACTGCATTTATCACTATTAGCTACTATGTTTCATCTCAATATGTGGAATATTATCTTCCTTGTCAAGTGCATCACAGCAGTGATTAATGTGCCAGCCTCCTCCTTGATCCCAAGGCCATCAACATCTCTGAGCGTTGGTGGTACAGTGATGGTGTCTTAAACAGGTATAAAAACTTCTTTCAGCAAACAGTTTCTGATTGCTTCTCAAATGATTATAAACAATTTTAGACTGAACACCCATGGAAGTTGTATATTTTCTAAGGTATTTCTACTCAAGAGAATAATTTGTGCTTGGAGCTTTGTCCTCACCATAAATTAGCTAAGAATGAAAAGAAAGATCCAGAGTGTAGGCAGAATACCCCTGAGAGGAAGGGTGGAGAAGGGAGACAAGGTGTTTGCATTCGAATACCATAGGAAACCCAAACACTGAGGCCTGGGGTCTAATTAGCATCAGCTAGGGGGTAGTCACTTGAGAGGACACCAGGGCTAACAGTGTAGGCCAAGGATGAGCAACAAAGAGGGTTTATAGGGGGAAGTAAATCCTAGAGAGAATCCAGGAATCTCACAGCAGGACAACCCGCCTCCCTCTCACCACCATCCCCACCTCCCTTGGCCACCCCTACTTCCTGTACTGGGGATTTAAGCCAGGGTCTTGCTCATGTTAGGCAAATGCTCCACCACAGAGCTATATTTCCATCCCTTTTTAACTTTGAGACAGAGTCTCACTAAATTGCAGAGGCTGTCCCCAAACTTGCAATCCTCCTGTTTCAGCCTCCCAAATCACTGGTATTCCTGATAGGCACAGGAAGAACCTCTCTGCTGAATCACTGGTGCCATAGAAACAGGAGACAACAAAGAATTCCTTATCTCACTACTTAATCCAGCACGTCCTGTGAAAGAAACTCATGTAATCACAGGCCACCCACCACAGGAAGGAGACTGGACACCTCTCTCTGATGCTACTATGGAGGCTGCTGAGGGAGATCAGGAGCTACTCTGACTTAAAGAGTTGACACTAGTGAGAGAGAAACCCTGGACCAGTGGAGGGCAAATTCATGAAACAAAGTAGGAAAAAGAAGAAGAAGACCAGTCCTATTGAAAACATCATATGGGTCAAAAAGAATGATAAACTGTCTTCAAATGCAATAAGATCTACACCAACTAAATGCCAGGCACAATGATAGGAACTTTTATAGTCAACATCTCCTGTAGTCCTCACAAGCACTCTAAAAGGATAGGATTATATTACATACCCCTATTGGGCATATGAAGACAGAAGCCAGCTCTTCCCTCTCTTCTTTCCATCCTTCCTTCCTCCCTCTCTCCCTCCTTTCTTTCCTTCAACAGACACTTTTTAAAAAATTTTTACAGACTGCATTTTGATTCATTGTATACAGATGGGGTACAACTTTTCATGTCTATGGGTGTACATGATATAGATTCACACCACTTGTGTAATCATACATGTACATAGGATAATAATGTCCAACAGACACTTTTTGAGAGTTTATGATATGTCAGGCATATTTTTGGCACTGTGGATTCAAAGGTGAAACATAAGATAAGACCCCTTTACATTAGCAAAATGATGACACATAACTAAAAATACAGGCATATACATAAACAAGCAAGAATATTAGATTGTAATAAATTTAATACAGAGCTTTAAAATAGGGTGATGCTAAGGGTACACATGGTTGATGGAAAGTTTCCACATCTTGACTGTGATGGTGGTAATCAAACAATATATTCCGTCAGAATTCACCAAGTTCAGAGCACATAAGACAAAGAAGCTCATAAAATGTGAATGGAAGTGATATATGGATTTTTCATGCATGCCTCTACCCCCAAAACACATTTTTAAAATTCATGAACTGTATATACTATTGGGGTTCATTCTGATATAATTATACACACATGGAATATTTGCTCTGTTTCCATCTTCAGTTCCTCCCCTTTGCCTCCCTTTCTCCCCACTCCATTCCTCTCCCCCTCCTGTACTGGTTTTCCTTTTATTTATTCATACTTTTTAAAAAATTAGTGCTTTACAGATGTACATTAAGATGGAATTCACTGTGGTACACTGATATATGTACATAACATAATATGGTTAATTCCACCCCCCACCTTTTTTTCCCCTTACTTTGGTCTAGTTTCTGCATATGAGAGAAAAAATTTGACCCTTGATTTTTGGGTCTGGTTTATTTCATTTAGCATGTTCTCCATTTCATCCATTTACCAGCAAATACTGTGATTTCATTCTTCTTTATGGCTGAGTAAAACTCGATATATAAATCAATTGCTTTTCCTATGTGCCAATAATGAATCTGCTGAGAAAGAAATCAGGAAAAATTTCCCATTTACAATAGTCTCAAAGAAAAACAAACCATTATAGAATACTGAAGAAAGGAATTGAAGTTCTTCGAAGATGGAAAGACCTCCCATGTTCTTGGAGAGACAGAATTAATATTGTCAAAGTGGTCATACTACCAAAAGTGCTATATAGATTCTATGCAATGCGATCTCCATTAAAATACCAATAACATTCTTCACAAAACTAGAAAAAATAGTTCTAAAATTCATTTGGAATAACAGAAGACCCAGAATAGCCAACACAATCTTGAGAATAATGGTGATTCTGGGGGCATCAGGATACTGGACTTCAAATTATACCACAAATCTATAGTAACAAAACCACCATGGTATCAGCACTAAAGCACACATGAAGACCAGTGGGATAGAATAGAAGACAGAGAAAAATCCACATTGATAAGTTTCTGATATTCGACAAAGGTGCTAAAAACACACATTAGAGAAAAGATAACTCTTTAACAGATGGTGCTGGGAAAGTTAGATATACATGTGCAGAAGAATGGAACTAGATCCCTGTCTTTAACCCTGCACAAATGTAAACTCACAAAAGTGGGTCAAAGACCTAGGAATTAGACCAAAATCTCTGCAATGGCTAGAAGCAATCACAGGCTGAACACTCCAACGTATTGGTGCAGACACTGACTTCATTAATAAGACTTCTAAAGTGCAAAAAATAAAGCCAGGAATCAATAAGTGGGGCAACAATGAATTAAAAACTTATTCAGAGCAAAGGAAGAAAGAGTGTGAAGAAAGAGCCTCCAGAATGGGAGCAGATCTTTGCCAACTACTCCTCTGACAGGAAATTAATATCCTGAATACATAAAAAACTCAGAAATCTTAACACCAAGAACCGAATAACCCAATTAACAAATGGGCAAAAGAGCTAAACAAGCAGTTCTCAAAAGAAGAAATACAAATGACCAAAAAATATACTGAAAAAATGTTAAACATCCCTAGCCATCAGGGAAATGCAGATCAAAACTACATTGACATTTCATCTCACTTGAGTTAGAATGATGATTATCAAAAATTCAAATAATAAATGCTGGTGAGGATTTGGGGAAAAGGGTTTATTCATACATTGTTTGTGGGATTGAAAATTAGTACGACCACTATTTAAAGCAGTATGGAGATTCCTCAGAAAACTTGGAATGGATGCACCAAATGACCCAGCTATCCATTCCTTGGCATTTATCCAAAAGAACTAAAATCAGTATTCTGTATGATCCAGACACATCAATGCTTATAGAAGTTCAGTTTGCAATGGCCAAGTTATGGAATGAGCCCAGGTACCTGTCTACAGATTAATGGGTTAAAAATGTGGTTGGTGTATACATATATATATATATATATATATATATATATATATATATATGACAATAAATGTAGGTGATTTGTAGGGATTTCAGGTCAGTCAATATACAGGGGAGTGAAAGTCCTCAAGTCAAGCAAACTCCTCAGGATGACAATAGGTGCCCTGTTTGAATAGCTTAGAAGTGCTCTGCAACTCCTCTGTCCTTGAGTCCTGGAGACATTATTCTTATTATCATAATATTCAGTAGTGGACTCTGAGAAGCAAGCAAGTTATGTGATCTGCACACGTGCAAAGCTAACTGCACCAGGTAACTTAATGTAACTTGATATGACCCTGGAATAGATAATAAACTGGGCTGGCTATCCCATGGGAGCCACTTCTTGCTCTTCACCGTCCTGTGTGCTTGCCTCTTTATTAGCTCTCCCCTTGACCCTTGTAGCTGGACCCCAATTAACCTTTACAGTGATTAATAGTAAACTGAATATTCATAAATTGTGATTAAAATACTGTTCTCCAACTACATTTTACACAGTTCCCACTTGTGTAAAATGAGAGGTACAAGAATTTTTAAACGATTGTCATTAAACTTACAAGTTAAATGATGTCCCTCTCTGAGATCTTGCTATGTATCGGTTAAAGTGCTAGAAAGAATACATTTATATTGTAAAAACAAAAACAAAAACACAACCCTTCCACAAAACTACACTGAGATTTTATCTCACTCAAGTTGGAATGATGATCATCTAGAATACAAATAATAATAAATTCTGGTGAGGAATTGGGGAAAAGGAGACTCATATGCACTGTTGGTGGGATTGTAAATTAGTACAACTGTGGAAATCAGCATGGAGTTTCCTGAAAAGAACCATCTTATCACCCAGGTATACCACTCCTCAGTATTTACATGAAAGAATTAAGGTGAGCATACTACAGAGATACATGCATACCCATACTTATAGCAGCATAATTAATATGTATATGGAACCATACATATGTATTGTATTTACATGTGTTTTGTGAATGATACACAATTTATATGTGGAAGCAGCCTAGGTGTCAGTCAGCAGGTGGATGGATAAAGAAAATATTGTACACAACGTAGTTTTATTCAAGTATAACTAAGAACAAAACTACATCACTTTAAGGAATATGGAGGGAACTCAAGAGCATCAGATTAAGTGAATGAAGCCAGACTCTTCATGTCCAGGGTGGTGGGTTTTGTCTCATATGTGAAAGCTAGAGAGTAAAAGGGCAAAAGGGATCTCATGAAAATAGAAGGGATACAAGTGTGGGAGAGGAAGGTGGTCAAGGGGAAGGAGGAGGGAAGGACTAGGTAGGTACAAGGAATTGAAACTGGTCAAATCATGTAATGTACATGGATGAGCATGCCACAGTGAAACCAACTACTATTAATAATTCTGCACCAATTAAAAAGCAATTTAAAAAGTTACCATAGTAAGAATGGAACTGCAGTGTATGAGTTTTAAAAAAAGAGAAATGAAAGAAATGAGGAGTACATATGAACTTTTTCATTAGTAAGAGGTGAGGAACCTTTGCTGATATTCATTTTCTCCTCCTCTTTTTCCAGTATTAATATAGCAGGTCCTTAGAGTTTGTGCTAGCCTGGACCAAGTTGGCTAATTATGAGCTCTGTGTATTGAGCCTCCAAAACAAATAGTCAATAATCACCCAGTGCTTGCAGGTCTTCAGTCTGATGGCTCCAGTCCAGTGGGTTCCACAGCTGTGTCTCCTCCTTCCAAGGTTGTCTGCATCAGTGAGCAGCTGTCTGAGGTTGTTTGATATTAATCCTGAAGGTGAAGCAGGAGGTCACTGCACACCTGGCAGGGAGGGGTGTCGGATCTGCTCTGCTGGGTCATGACTTACCAGATGCACAGCACAAGTCAGTAAGTGCTGTGGGAGATGAAGAATAGAAGAGGGAATGTCCAAAGCATTGCTTTCTCCTTGTCAGGAGAAGTATGCAGTTTGGGTAGCCAGGTGGGAGAACAATAGAATACAAAATTGCAGTTATAAGGACTGTGAGTTTTCATAATTGGTTGTAGTGAGAACAACAGAAATCTCATTCAAAGTTTTGCTTTCCTTCACACTGATTCTATTTCTTGTGGATTCTATACAGGAGGGGAGGAAATCCATCCATTTAAGCTGGGTCCTAAGCAATACAGAAGGTTTATGAAGGTGTCGATGGGAATGAGGATGAGTGTGAGGATAGTTTCCATACACCATGAGCCCGTTCTGAGAGAGTCCCAAGTGCAGCAAGGTGCTGAGCTATGTGTTCTACGTAGATTCATTCATCTGCCAAGTCTTCTACAAAGTATAAATGCCATGTACTTATACTTACAGAACAAAAAGGAGCACAGATTTTTATGTAATTTGTGTTAGGAGTTTTGGTTGAATACACTGAACCCATGTTTGAACAAGCTGTTTGGCTACTGACACTGGACATTTGGTCAGGAGAAGCTGGGCAGATTGTCTCCTAAATAACTCAGTCATTCTCCTTCCCTGTCACCCCAGGATGGACTCACTAGGCACTACTGATTGGGGTGTATGGTAGATTATAGTACAGATCAGTGTGTGACCCCTGGTGCCACAATTCAGGAAGAGTGGCTGAGGTCACAGGAAAAGCCTGCAGAAAGAGAAAGCACACAACCGTTCAGCACAGATCTCTCTCTGGCACTCCAGGATAAGCTTTCAGTGGTCATCCTCCTCCTGCATTCTTGTTACCAGCCCACTCAATCTCAAAAGGAGGCATGAGCCAGATGTGGTGGCACATGCCTGTAATCCCAGAGGTTTGGGGGCTTAAGGCAGGAATATCTCAAGTTCAAAACCAGTCTCAGCAACTTAGCAAGACCCTGTCTCAAAATAAAAAGTGAAAAGATCTGGAGATGTGGCTTGGTAGTAGAGCACCCCTGGATTCAATTCCAGGTAGCAGAAAAAAAAATGGAGGCATGAAGTCAGTTTGGGATTTCATTATTACTACTCAGGAAACTTAAAGTTAAAAATGTACCTAAGATGTGCTTGCAGTTAATACCTCTGAATCTTTGCTTAAAATATTCTGGTGGTTTGGAAACAATAAAAATAATTAGCAGATCTTACTGACAGCTTGGCAATTTAATTTATTGCCGTCAGTTCCATTTATTATTTTTTGAACATAGGGAAGGTTGTGAGTTTCTCTTAAGATTAAGTATTGTCATCTGCATAGATTTCAACTTGAATCAGTTGTTGAGTATGGATTAAACAGAAAATGGGTACTGTGTGATTAATGTGTGATCAATATATAAAACAAGGTTGAGTACAATTAATACTTATTGATAAATGGTAAGTATTTTCTTCTTATCATTCAACAAAAATATCTTATTGTTTCAATACTGAATTACATAACAGTTCCCACTTGGGTAAAATGAGAGTAAAAAATTATTGAAAGGATTTTCATTAACACAATAAACTTACAAATTCAATGATGTCCCTCTCTCAGGTCTTGCTATATATCAGCTGAACTGCTAGAAACGTGTGTACTACAGAGAGACTTTAAAGCACATATTGTTGTCAAGTAGCACATTCAGAGGCAGTAGATGTTGCATTATGTACTACCTAAATGAATCTTAGAAACTTCCTTGGTAAGTTTTTAAGAAAAATACCTTTTCTTTTATGGTGGTGGTGCTGGGGATTGAACCCAGGGCCTTATGCATGCTAGGCAAGCATTCAACCAACTGAACTACATCCCCAGCCCCCTAAGAAAAATATATGGATGCATAAATCAGTATTGTCATGGTAACATTAACAATAACATCTACCCATCAATGACAGTAGCTGCCTTTGGGGGAGAGCTGGGCAGGGGAATGAAATCATGCAGAGATACCAGGAACTCAGATTTCATCAGTGGTAATACAAATCTCAATATGCTTTCATTTATGAAGCAAATATTACTCAATGTTTATATTTTCAAATTTGGTAGTTTTATTTATGATAATTATAGGTAATGCTATTGCACCATTTTTAAGTGCCAGGAATATTCTTAGGCAGTGATTATCCTGGTTTAACCCATTTTTTGTCTCATCATCCCAGATGTGGAACATGTAGAAAAAGTTAAATATGGTGTATGAAATAACATGTAAGTATATCATACTAACAATAAAATTTACTATAATACCATGATTACATTAATAATCCTTAATATAACATATAAAAGCCCTAGATTATTATTTCTAACCCATTTTAATTTACCTGTGTCAATTTCATTGGAACATTGGCAGAACTGGAAACTTGGGTCCACGAAGAACTTTACATACACATATTCTGAGGAAGTTGATTTTGACCTAATCCAAGGGTATCTATTTTAAAATTTATGTGGGTAAATACATTGATATATGAGATTCAAGAAACACTATTTAAGCAATTTAAAAAAATTAAAAATTTCTCATAACATTATAAGTTAGGTATTTATTTTCCCCATTGTTGCTATGGGGAATCTGTCCCCATGTGTTTATGATTCCAGGACTTTTCTCTTTTGCCTTTTATCCCAATTAAATTCCAGGGAGGCCTGAAAAAGTAATAAGCCTGAGTTTCCCTCACATAGCTAATGTAGAAGAGTTACCGTCCAGGCATCAGGAAGATTGATGTGAAAATGTTTAAGATGTAAAATGTTGGGACTGAAAAATGGGAGCTTTGGGGGTATCCTTGGTGCTGTGAGAGGATTTATGATTAGAAAAACAGTGGAGCACAGTAGCTGTTTGCTGTAGATTATAAAATGAAAAGTGCAAAGAGCTGTTTTCCTGACTAGATAGTTGTGGGGTTGATAGCAATGATGTGGTATAAAACAAAATTAAAACAAAAAAACCCTTCAGAAGTATTTTAAATTCTTCATTATTTAATCAGCATCAGGTGAAGGGTACTCTAACGCCACTTACTTGGTATATGATGGCCTTGACTGTGTGCAGCTACCTAAAACACATTACTTAAAATTTTAATTTTGCCTAAACTAAGGATAATAGTAATATGTTGAATGATTCTTTTCGCCTTCTACTGAATGGTTTTATTTTTTGAAAAAGCTATCTTTAACAATGTTTTTCTTTCTTTGCTGTCATGTATATTTTAAATTTTTTATTGTTTTTGTTCTAATTAGTTACACATGACAGTAGAATGCATTTTAACACATAATACGTAAATGGAGTATAACCTCTCATTCTTCTGATTGTACATGATATAGAATCATATTGGTCTTGTAGTCATATGCACATATGGTAATAATGTCTACTATTCTTCTTACCTACATACCCCCTCCCCTCCTTTGACTCCTTTTGGCCTAATCCAAAGTAACTCTATTCTTCGCTAGCTCCCTTGGCCCCATTGTGAATTAGCATCTGCATACATATCAGAGGAAACATTCAAACTTTGGTTTTTTGGGTTTGGCTTATTTCACTTAGCATGATATTCTTTAATTCCATCCATTTACTGGAAAATGCCATAATTTCAGTCTCCTTTAAGGCTGAATAAAATTCCATTGTGTATGTATACCACATTTTCTTTATCCATTCATGTGTTGAAAGCTATCTAGGTTGGTTCCATAATTTAGCTATTGTGAATTGAGCTGCTGTAAACATTGACATGGTTGTGTCACCCTAGTATGTTGATTTTAAGTCCTTTGGGTATAAACTTAGAAGTTGGATACCTGGTTCAAATGGTGGGTCCATTCCAAGTTTTTTGAGGAATCTCCATACTGCTTTCCATATGGTTGTACCAATTTGCAGTCCCACCAGCAATGTTTGATTACACCTTTTCCCCACATCTGAGCCAATATTTATTATTGCATGTATTCTTGATAATGGTCATTGAGTGATTCTTAAATGATACACAGTATTAGACTGAGAACATATATCCACAAAGGAGTTAAATCAGAAGACCTAGAAGGACAGAATCCTGGAAGAAAACTGGCCCATAAGTATGTGTTAAGAATGGACTGTGGTTGTGGCTCAGTGGTAGAGCACTTGCCTGGCACGTGTGAGGCATTGGGTTCAATCCTCAGCACCACATAAAAATGAATAAATAAAATAAAGGTATTATGTTCATCTTAAAAAATATTTAAAAAGTATGTGTTATGATTATGAATTATCAATTTAGTGTTCATATTATCAGTTCTAACCCTTAGGAAGTGTTGATACATATTCTGCATTACAGAAATTTGTACCATTGTCTTAGAATATGATTAGGTATATTAGACTGTTTCTTGCTTTACTTCAATTAAAATGAATTTTATTTCTAAAAGGAGAAAATGTATTTCTCACACTGTTTTTTTTTTTTTTTTTTTTGATCCAGAGTTAATCTGTGTGCTACCGTGACTGTGAACTTGTTATACGAGTGTTAAGGGTCTTCTAACATTTTGCACTTGAGTGTATTTAGGTGGGTAGGCTAGGTGTGGCCCATTCCTGTAATCCCTGCTCCTCAGGGGCCTGAGGCAAGTTAGAGACCGACCTAGGTAACCTAGCAAGACCCTGTATTAAAATAAAACAAAAAGGGACTGGGGAGATAGCTCAGGTGTAGAGGGCTTGCCTAGCATGGTTGAGGCTCTGGGTGGAATAATGAAAAAAAAAAAAAGAATGAAAAAAGAGTAGGCATGTAAAAGAGAAGATGAAGGACAGAAAAACAATAATGAGAGAGTTTCCAGATAATTAGGTCTGTCACAACTGAGAAATATCATTTACTGTGTGTAGACCTCAGTGTGGATGAGTAGTTGTGAAGGCTCAAATTAAATGCAGAGGTGGAGTGCTGAATGCTTGCTGACTTGTATCCTTTTTCCTACCCTCTTTTCTATGTCAAAGGTGTCTAAGCATTATAGAAGCACCAAATGTAGCAGACATCTTCCAATTCCATCTCCTGAGTCTCTCAGCTGATCCAGAATCGCAGCCCGTCCTCTTTGGACTGTTCCTGTCCATGTACCTGGTCACAGTGCTTGGGAACCTGCTCATCATCCTGGCTGTCAGTTCTGACTCCCACCTCCACACCCCCATGTACTTCTTCCTCTCCAACCTGTCCTTGGCTGACATCTGTTTTGCCTCTACCACTGTCCCAAAGATGCTGGTGAACTTCCAAACTCACAGAAGAACCATCTCCTATGGGGACTGCCTGACACAGATGTCTCTTTTTCTCATTTTTGGATGCATGGATGATCTGCTTCTGACCGTGATGGCTTATGACCGTTTTGTGGCCATCTGTCACCCCCTGCATTATCCAATCATTATGAACCCTCGCCTCTGTGGCTTTTTAGTTTTGGGGTCTTTTTTGATTAGCATATTGGAATCCCAGCTGCACAATTTGATTGCATTACAGTTTACTACTTTCAAGGATGTCAAAATTGCTAATTTCTTCTGTGACCCCTCTCAGGTCCTCAGTCTTTCCTGTTCTGGCACCTTCACCAATATCATAGTAATGTATTTTGTTGGTGCTCTATTTGGCATTTTCCCCATCTCAGGAATCCTTTTCTCTTATTATAAAATAGTCTCCACCATTCTGAGAACCCCATCCTCAGGTGGGACGTATAAGGCCTTCTCCACCTGTGGGTCTCAACTCTCAGTTGTTTGTTTATTTTATGGAACAGGCTTTGGAGTGTACCTTGGGTCAGCTGTGTCCCATTCCTCTAGAAAAGCTGCAGTGGCCTCAGTGATGTACACTGTGGTCATCCCCATGCTAAACCCCTTCATCTACAGCCTGAGGAACAGGGTCATTAAAAGTACCCTAAAGAGACTCCACAGTAGGCTCATCTAATCTCATGATCTGTGATAGAGACTTGATGGATAGTTTGGAAAAAACAATCAAATTAGCACCCAGACCTGTAAATTCTACCTCTTTGGTTATATTATTTTTGTACTTGATGACTTTGATCTCTCATGTTTCATAGTGGAATGGTAGTCATTAGGGTTGAGGGAAGAGGTTAAAGGGAATTTAAAAATGTTCCTATTAGTACATTATAGTTTACATGTTAGTGGGGCTCATTTTGACAGCTTCATACATGCATAGAATATAATTTGTTCCATTTTAATCTACAGTACTTCTACTTTCCCTCCCCTTTTCCCTTTACCTGCTCCCCTTCCTCTACTTTGGTATTCTTCCTTTTTTTAAATTTATTGTTTTTTAAATTGGTGCTTTATAAATATACATAAAGATGGAGTTCACTGTGCTATACACATATATGTTCATGGCATAGTTTGGTAATTGTATTCCACTAATTCCTCCATTTTCATGTCTGTCCTCCCTCCCTCTCAAACCCCCACTTTCTCCACTGATCTCCCTTCTATTTTCAAGGGGTTCCACCCCCATTTTTCCCTATATTTCATTCTAGCTTCCACATATGAGAGGAAATATTCAGCCTTTGGCTTTCTGTGTCTGGCTTGTTTCACTCAGCATGATGATCTCCAGTTCCACCCACTGTCCAGCAAATGCCATAATTTCATTCTTCTTTAGGCTGAGTAAAATGCCATTGTGAATATATACCACATTTTATTTATCAGTTTTTCTGTTGTATACCTTTTCTGGTCTCATGACTTAAAAAGGGGTATGAAGTTTTAGTTTAGAAGAGTGAAGAATTTCTCTGAATGGATCTTGGTGATAGTTCCCCATCAATATGAATGCAAATAATACCATCAAACTGTGAATTAAACGATGGTTAAAATTATAAATTTTGATTATACATATTTTGCCACAATAGAGAATATAAATAAAAATCAGATGGATCTTAAATTTTAAAAAGTTATTTCTATGGGTATAGGAAAGAAAAAGTACAAAGAGAAGGGTGTAGGTATAAATATGATTCAGCCTGAGGCATATTTTAGAATTCACATCACTCCAGACTCCAGGGCATTTGAAAATTAAGCTAATTTTTTCTATTGTATTGGAATTCTTTATTTGAATAACACCATAATAACCCAGTGTTGATTAAGTTCCAAAGTTCCATTAGGTAGCATACATGGCCTGGAGATGGTTGTTATTCTCCCACTTTTAGTAATCAGTACTAGTAGAGAGGTGGAGAGATTTACACACTCACTGCACATAGTGGCAGGTGAATGATATGGACTAAAGTGTTCATTTTCTCATTTCCATTGTAGACTGTTCTCTCTTCTACTGGAACAAAATACAAATATTATTCATAACACCAGAGAAAATTTCATGGTGACTTGTTATGGCACAATTATTACCATACAGACTACAGTGATATTTCAATATCACTGAACTTCAGGATATAGAACTTCAGAATATAAGAATGTATTTAATAACGACTGATTTTTCCTTTGGACAACAACTGTACCTGTCTAATAGTAAAGTTGAATATGCATCAATTGTTGAAAGTCAAACAAATGAAGTCCATCCTCATGTAGAAATTCACTAGTGTGATATAGAGAAAGGCACAGGAGCTTTTAAATGATTGAGGTAATAATAAACTGTCAGAATGAATCATCTCCCTCCCTCCAATTAATGTCTGTGTTTTTGTTAAAACATCTATTGTAAAGGATGTATTTCAAAGACAGAGCCAAATTCACCTGTTGATGTAAACCAGTACATTTCAAGGTCATATGCATTGTGTTGTCAACTTCTTAGGTGAACTTATTCTTTTATGAAAGGAACTATTTAGTGTCCTTTCCATCAAATCCCCAGGTTGGGTGAATATCTAGGTATTGATACTTTCAGTGTTTGTCCTCTGCAGTACCCAGGATCACACCACTTTGAGAGAAGACACCAAACCCTATCACTTATAATCACTTCAGAGAGAAGCCACATACTACTATGGCTTTCTCTTCAGATGTTTCCAAATTAAGTAATTTTATATAAAAATACAAAGGGTCTGTGTATTATTTCATTATTTTATAAAATTAGAATTTCTGGGAAGTAATTAGATGAGATCTATTACTTTATTTGAATGATATCAATGGTAATGACAATTACTACAAGATACCTGGAGATACTTTGGAATAACCTAACTTTAGGCAATAATTTATTGCACATGTATGAAGATGCCAGAACAGAAGTATGAACAATGTGGAATGCTTTTAAGAGATACTTCTTGTGGGACACAGGGGTGCATGACTGTAATCCCAGCAACTGAGGAGACTGAGGCAGAAGGACTGCAAGTTCAAAAGGAAAAACAAAAACTTGTTGATAATGTTCTCCACAGTTCCTCTAATCCAGGCATAAACTTGTAGTAGTATTCTGGAATAGGCTGAAAAATTAATGATTAAAGATAATAAAATTGGTGGTTCAAGATGGCGGCCTAGAGGGTGACTGCACCCCCAGTCACTCTAGAACCCAGGAGTTAAGAAGGGGAGGCATTGAGAGACTCGGACAGAAATAGAGCCATGGATGAGTCTGGCCACTGGGTAAAGCTCGGCCCGGGTGGCAGGCCCAGATAGAGGTGGCCTATCGGAGCAGGGCAGGGCAGCTACAGTCTTCCACAGGCAGCCCTGTGCACTCCAGCGGTGGGCCCCACCCACACAGCCAGCTTCTCCAGGTTCTCAGAGCAGGCCCCCTAGTGAGAGCCTTTCTGACCAGAACAAGCTCCAAGTCCCAGAGCGTACTCCCAGCATACTCCGGCACGCAAGCAGCTTCAGGGACTAGGATAGGGCAGCCAGAGACTTCCCCAAGCAGCCTGGACCCCTGCAGTGGGAGGTGCCTTTCAAGGCTAGTTTCTCGGACCAGACCGCCCAGTGAGAGGCTTTCTACATAAAACAACCACAAGTCCCCGAACACACAGAGAGCTTCAATCTGCAAGCAGCCTCTGATATCAGGGCAGGGCAGTCAGAGACCTCTTCACGTGGCTCTGCCCACACCGGCCACAGGCTCTTTCCATGGGGCGATCCAAGATGGCGGCCTAGAGGGTGACTGCATCCCCAGTCACTCCAGAACCCAGGAGTTAAGAAGGGGAGGCATTGAGAGACTCGGACTGAAATAGAGCCACGGGTAAGTCTGCCCACTGGGTAAAGCTCAGTCCAGGTGGCAGGCACAGATAGGGGTGGCTTATCAGAGCAGGGCAGGGCAGCTAGAGTCTTCCCAAGGTAGCCTTCCACACTCCGACAGTGGGTTCCTCCCACATGGCCAGCTGCATGGTGCAGGCCCCCAGTGAGAACCTTTCCACACAGAGCCAGCTCCAAACCCTGGATCCAGTAGGGGGCTAGGGGAAGCTTTCTTCGGATGCACCGCATTATCAAATTCCTCTAAGACATCAGGCTACTGAAGGCTGGGAGGTGATACACTGGAAATCTACCGGGACACTATAAGCCAATAGAGGAAATATGCAATATCTCAGGGCCCCACTGACAGCTGACCAATATGAGAAAACAAGGGAAGATAATGTCCCAAACAAACCTAGATACTACATCAATAAAACCCAATGACAGCACAGCAGAAGAAATGTCAGAAAGGGAGTTCAGAATGTACATAATTAAAACGATCAGGGAAGCAAATGAGGAGATGAAAGAGCAAATGCAGGCATTGAAGGAGGAGATGAAAGAGGAAATGCAGGCATTAAATGATTGCACCAATCAACAGTTAAAAGACCAAACACGGGAAGCAAGAGATCATTTCAATAAAGAGTTAGAAATACTGAAAAAAAAGCAAACTGAAATACTTGAAATGAAGGAAACAATAAACCAAGTTAAAAACTCCATAGAAAGCATAACCAATAGGATAGAACACCTTGAGGACAGAACCTCAGACATTGAAGACAAATTATTTAATCTTGAAAAGAAAGTTGAACAAACAGAGAAGATGGTAAGAAATCATGAACAGAATCTACAAGAATTATGGGATATCATGAAAAGGCCAAATTTAAGAATTATTGGGATTGAGGAAGGCTTAGAGAAACAAACCAAAGGAATGAACAATCTATTCAATGAAATAATATCAGAAAATTTCCCAAATCTGAAGAATGAAATGGAAAACCAAGTACAAGAGGCTTATAGAACTCCAAACATACAAAATTACAACAGACCGACACCAAGGTACATTATTATGAAAATACCTAACATACAAAATAAAGACAGAATTTTAAAGGCCGTGAGAGAAAAGAATCAAATTACATTCAGAGGAAAACCAATAAGAATATCAGCAGATTTTTCAATCCAGACCCTAAAAGGTAGAAGGGCCTGGAACAACATATACCAAGCCCTGAAAGAAAACGGATGCCAACCAACAATCTTATACCCAGCAAAACTTACCTTCAAATTTGATGATGAAATAAGATCCTTCCATGATAAACAAAAGCTAAAGGAATTTACAAAAAGAAAGCCAGCATTACAGAACATTCTCAGCAAAATATTCCATGAGGAAGAGATGAAAAACAATGAAGCAAATGAGCAACAGGAGGCGCAAGCCTAAAGGAATAGCCAAATAAAGGAGAAACCAAATCATGTCAAAAAGAAATATGAGTCAATTGAATGGGAATACAAATCATATCACAATAATAACCCTGAATGTTAATGGCCTGAATTCATCAATCAAAAGACATAGACTGGCAGATTGGATTAAAAAGAAAAATCCAACAATATGCAGCCTGCAAGAGACTCATCTCATAGAAAGAGACACCCATAGACTAAAGGTGAAAGGATGGGGAAAAACATACCATGCACACGGACACAGCAAAAAAGCTGGAGTATCCATCCTCATTTCAGATAATGTGGACTTCAAACCAAAACTAGTCAGAAGGGATAAAGAAGGACATTACATGCTGCTTAAGGGAAGCATAAATCAGCAAGACATAACAATCATAAATATCTATGCCCCGAACATTAACTCATTTATGTATGTCAAACAAATCCTTCTCAATTCCAGAAATCAATTAGACCACAACACAATAATACTAGGCGATTTTAACACACCTCTCTCACCACTGGATAGATCATCCAAACAAAAATTGAATAAAGAAACTATAGATCTCAACAACACAATCAACAATTTTACTTAACAGACATATATAGAATATACCATCCAACAAAGAACAAATAAACTTTCTTCTCAGCAGCACATGGATCCTTCTCTAAAATAGACCATATTTTATGCCACAAAGCTACTGTTAGCAAATACAAGAAGATAGAGATACTACCTTGTACTCTATCAGATCATAATTGATTGAAATTAGAAATAAATGACAGAATAAAAAACAGAAACATCTCCAATAACTGGAGATTAAATAATACACTATTATATGATGAATGGATAACAGAAGACATCAGGAGGGAAATAAAAAAAATTCTTAGAAGTAAAGGAGAACAAAGACACATCATATCAAAAACTCTGAGACACTATGAAAGCAGTACTTAGAGGAAGATTTATTTCATGGGGCACGTTCAAAAAAAGAAGTAGAAATCAACAAATAAATGACTTAACACTACAGCTCAAAGCACTAGAAAAAGAAGAGCAGACCAATACCAAAAGTAGTAGAAGACAGGAAATAGTTAAAATCAGAGCCGAAATCAACGAAATCGACACAAAAGAAACAATTCGAAAAATTAACAAAATAAACAGTCGGTTCTTTGAAAAAATAAATAAAATTAATAAACCCTTAGCCACACTAACAAAGAGAAAGAGGGAGAAAACTCAAATTACTAAAATTTGGAATGAAAAAGGAAACATCACAACAGACACGAGTGAAATACAAAACATAATTAGAACTATTTCGAAAATCTATACTCCAACAAAACAGAAAACCTCGAAGACATCAACAAATTTCTAGAGACATATGAATTACCTAAACTGAACAAGGAGGACATACACAACTTAAATAAACCAATCTCAAGCAATGAAATAGAAGAGGTCATCAAAAGCCTACCAACAAAGAAAAGTCCGGGACCAGATGGGTTCTCAGCCGAGTTCTACAAAACCTTTAAAGAAGAGTTCATTCCAATACTCCTCAAACTATTACATGAAATAGAAGAGGAGGGAACCCTCCCAAACTCGTTCTATGAAGCAAATATCACCCTGATACCTAAACCAGACAGAGGCACATCGAGGAAAGAAATTTCAGACCAATATCCTTAATGAACATCGACGCAAAAATTCTCAACAAAATTTTAGCAAATTGCATACAAATATATATTAAAATGATAGTTCACCACGATCAAGTGGGTTTTATTCCAGGGATGCAAGGTTGGTTCAACATTCGGAAATCAATAAATGTCATTCACCATATCAACAGACTTAAAGTTAAGAATCACATGATTATTTCAATAGATGCAGAAAAAGCATTTGATAACATACAGCTCCCCTTCATGCTCAAAACATTAGAAAAAATTGGGGTAGTGGGAACATTCCTTAACATTATAAAGGCCATCTACGCTAAGCCCATGGCTAATATCATTCTAAATGGTGAAAAACTGAAAGTGTTCCCCCTAAAAACTGGAACAAGGCAGGGATGCCCTCTTTCACCACTTCTACTCAACATCATCCTTGAGACTCTAGCCATAGCAATTAGACAAAGCAAAGAATCTAAAGGGATACGAATAGGAAAAGAAGAACTTGAACTATCCCTGTTCGCTGATGACATGATTATATATTTAGAGGAACCTGGAAATTCCACCAGAAAACTTTTAGAACTCATAAGTGAATTCAGTAAAGTAGCAGGTTACAAGACCAATGCTCATAAATCCAATGCATTTTTATACATAAGTGATGAATCTTCAGAAAGAGAAATTAGGAAAACTACCCCATTCACAATAGCATTGAAAAAAAATAAAATACTTGGGAATCAATCTCACCAAAGAGGTGAAAGACCTCTACAATGAGAACTACAGAACACTAAAGAAAGAAATTAAAGAAAACCTTAGAAGATGGAAAGATCTCCCATGTTCCTGGATAGACAGAATTAATATTGTCAAAATGGCCATACTACCTAAAGTGCTATACAGATTCAATGCAATTCCAATTAAAATCCCAATGATGTACCTTGCAGAAATAGAGCAAGCAATTATGAAATTCATCTGGAAGAATAAAAAACCTAGAATAGCTAAAGCAATCCTCAGTAGCAAGAGCGAAGCAGGGGGTATTGCAATACCAGATCTTCAACACTACTACAAAGCAATAGTAACAAAAATGGCATGGTATTGGTACCAAAATAGACAGGTAGATCAATGGTACAGAATAGAGAACATGGACACAAACCCAAATAAATACAATTTTCTCATAGTAGACAAAGGTTCCAAAAATATGCCATGGAGAAAAGATATCCTCTTCAACAAATGGTGCTTGGAAAACTGAAAAACCATATGCAATAGAATGAAATTAAACCCCTATCTCTCACCCTACACAAAACTCAACTCAAAATGGATCAAGGACCTCAGAATCAGACCAGAGACCCTGCATCTTATAGAAAAAAAAGTAGGTCCAAATCTTCACCTTGTTGGCTTAGGATCAGACTTCCTTAACAGGACTCCCATAGCACAAGAAATAAAAGCAAGAATCAACAACTGGGATAGATTCAAATTAAATAGCTTTCTCTCAGCAAAGGAAACTATCAGCAATGTGAAGAGAGAGCCTACAGAGTGGGAGAATATCTTTGCCAACCATACTTCAGATAGAGCGCTAATTTCCAGAATCTATAATGAACTCAAAAAACTCTATGCGGAGAATACAAATAATCCAATCAACAAATGGGCTAAGGAAATGAACAGACACTTCACAGAAGAAGATGTACAAGTAATCAACAGATATATGAAAAAATGTTCAACATCCCTAGTAATAAGGGAAATGCAAATCAAAATTACCCTAAGATTTCATCTCACCCCAATTAGAATGGCGATTATCAAGAACACAAGCAACAATAGGTTTTGGCGAGGATGTGATGAAAAAGGAACACTCATACATTGCTGGTGGGGTTGCAAATTAGTGCAGCCACTCTGGAAAGCAGTGTGGAGATTCCTCAGAAAGCTGGGAATGGAAACACCATTTGACCCAACTATCCCACTCCTTGGCCTACACCCAAAGGACTTAAAATCAGCATACTACAGAGATACTTTCACATCAATGTTCATTGCTGCTCAATTCACCATAGCCAGATTGTGGAACCAACCTAGATGCCCTTCAGTTGATGAATGGATAAAGAAACTTTGGCATATGTACACAACGGAATATTACTCCGCAATGAAGAATGATAAAATTATGGCATTTGCAGGCAAATGGATGAAATTGGAGAATATCATGCTAAGTGAGATAAGCCAATCTCAAAAAACTAAAAGACAAATGATCTCACTGATAAGCGGAGGAGGACATATAATGGTGGGTGGGAGGGGTTAGCATTAGGTTTAATGTTAGGTTTAGGGTTAGGGATAAGGAGTGTTGTAAGAATGAAGGAAGGAAAGACTGTATAGAGGGAAAAGGGGTGGGAGGAGTGGGGGGGAAGGGAAAAAATAATCAAACATCATTGCCCTATGTAAACATATGATTACACAAATGGTATGCCTTGACTCTATGTACAAATAGAGAAACAACATGTGTCCCATTTGTATACAATAATAAAAAAAGGAAAAAAAATAGCCCTGAATGAAAATTAAAACACCAAAAAAAAGATAATAAAATGGCTATCCCATTATATAGGGTTTTAAAGGGGAGGAGAGAAAATTTGGGCAAAAGAAGAGAAAAAAAGAAAAAAGAAAGAAGGAAGAGAAAGACAGAAAAGAATAATAGAAACCAATGTAAAAAGAAGAAAAAGATGGATGGGGGCAGAATGTGAGGTAGTAGCTGGGAATGTAAGAGGAAAAGAGGAGCTGAGGAGCGGGTGTATCCCTGAGTCGGGAAAACAAAGATAGAATGATTCCAGGCAATGCTTTAAAACGTAGAAGAAATACAATCAAATAGGTCAAGGGCACAATATTGAATACTAGTGTAAAAGTATCAAATCAAAATGAGTAAATATGTGTATGGTCAAAGTTGACGTTAAAGCTAAGGAGGAGGAAATTCATATTGAGTTTTCCTGTTCTGGATTTCGTCAGGATTTGGGCCATTTAGAAGATGTCCATTACTCTTCAGCTTTGTCTCCCCCAAAGGCGCTGGGGCACGGGAGCCACTCCTGTGGTTGCTCTGGACCCTCATCATGCAGTTCCCGATTCTCCTCTGTCGGCCCCGGGGGCCTGAGGCTGGATGCTCAGAGGGTGCTGCGCTGTCCCTGCTGGCTCTTTCTACTGGGTGCAGGAGTACGGGGTGCATGAATCAGGGCTGTTGCTCTGAATGCAGTGGGACACCATGCACTGGTCCCCTCCACAGGGCCCTCTTCAAAGTGGCGGAGAACTGGGTGGTTGTCTGCAAGCTCAGGACCTGTGGTTGGGAGCTCTCTGTGGTAGTTGTAGTGTAGAAGTGCACCCCGCCCTGACCAGCACAGATCACCAGGGCACTATTCCTGTGCCCCGGAAAGAGGCGCAGCTGGTCTGCCTGCATCTTAGCAGCCACTGCCCATGGTTATGAGGGGCTCCACTCCTTTCCACCGACTGGAACAGAGATGCCACCCTGCCTGTGTCAGAGCTCCCATGGCCTGTGGCTGCAAATCGCTGATGCAGTACCCCTCTGCTGCCTGGGACTGAGACAACTGTCCTATCTGTGCCTGAGCGCTCACTATCAGGGGCTGCAAATCTCAGGCCTCTACTCCCATCTCTTCCCAAGCTCCTGCAGAGGCTGTGTGAAGCTCTGGGTTAGGCGAGCAGTTCCTGGGAGTGGCTGGCTCTCCGGTCCCCACGCCCATATCCACAGTCAGGGGAGGGGCTTTTCAGCAACTTTCATTGAGTAGTCATCCCTCTACAGATTCCTTCCAGACAGATTATGGAGATGTTCCACTGCAGGGCTTCTCCCTCTGGTTTTATTTGTTGCAGTCTGAAGGTGGGGAGAAACTGTATTGATTTAATTTCTTCTAGGAATTTTGACCAGCTGTGAATTCCAGAAATGACTTCCATGCCCACATGACTCCCAGCTCACAGTTTGGGTCAAATTGCTTGATGTCCTTCACCAACTCCACTGCCCCTGCTGTGTTTTAATTTGGTCTGCTTTTCTTTCCACCTCTTGTTAAGGAGGTGAGCTTATGTGTTTTCCTCTCCCTTTCTCTCTCTCTGTAGTCCCTTCCCCTCTCCCTGGTATGGATTTGGGGTCAAGCAACTGTGTCCTTGTTTTCTGCTCCAGTAACCAAACTTCAAGTCTCTCCAAATCTCAGACTGACTAGTATTGGCTCTTAGAGCCCTAACTATGTCATCCACTTCTCTGGTCAGCTGTTTTTTCCTCTGCCTCATTTCTGGAGTGTGGAGGGGTCTGGGTTCACAACCTAGCTCTGCTTTATAGTGATATTTAATAGGTTGATAGTAATAAACCTGAATAAATGAAAAATATAAGAATTTTTTTCTTAAAATTTCATTGTGTTTTATTCATTGACAGGTAAGTGTAGTATGTACTGATGCCACATTTGTAGAGAGTAACGTTGTGTGATGTTTTCGTCAGTTTTTTCTCTGCTGTGACTGCATGACTGTAGTGGAGGAAAAGCATATTTGAGGGCTTACAGTTTCAGAGTTCTAGTTCACACAAGTCTGGCACCATTCCTTGGGGGTTCAAGGTGAGGCTGAACTTCACAGCAGCTCACATGCCGGTCAGGAAGCAGAGAGAGGTGGACACCACTTGCCACATACAATATATACTTCCAAAGCCACGCCCCCAATGCCCCTCCTCTTCCAGCCACACCCCACCTGCCTTTGGTTACCACTCAGTTATTACTGTCAAGTTTTTAATTCACTGATTGGGTTGAGGGTCTGGTAACCCACTCACTTCTCTGAACCTCCTTGCATTGTCTGACACATGAGCTTTTGGGGGACACCTCACATCCAAATCATAACATATGATTTTTGGAGTCTAAGTGTATTTATGAAAATTTAAAGTCTACCAAGATTAATGATAGGAGTCATATATTAAATGATTTTTAAGAGATAAACCATATTTGGCTGAACATTTTTATCCACGAAGAAGGGAAATTAGTCAACCCACGAATGAAGAAAAACCTCTGGGACAAAGGGCACACGACCAACTATGAGCTCTAACTCAGGGTTCAGAGAAGGCAATCCTAGCTCTCACAGTGTTCACAGACATTCTAAGTGAAGTTTTGTACCACTGGTGTGGGATAAAGTGAGGTATGTTTGACTCTTCTTAATTTACCTTAATGAGAATATTTTTTCTTATAGGGGATGGACATTTTTTATTCTGTACTTTCTTCTTCAAAGAATAGAATATATTACATAGTGATCATGGACTTCTTGTCTTTCCTGCTTTGGGTCTACTAATGTTACCCAGTTGATTGTTTCTAAAGTATGATTTTTGTAGAGGAGGAAAAGTTTATTCGAGGGTTCACAGTTTCAGGGGAGATAAATGACATAGAAACCAGTAACGCAAGAATTCTAAGAAGATTGTGTTTGACACAACTGAGAAGTATTGCTGAAGTTGTATGGACCTCAAGTGTGAATACTTGTGAAAGTGTGAATTAAAATATAAACAGAGTTGTAAGTGCTTGCTTATTCATGTCTTTCACCCAACCCTGTTTATACTTCCCAAAAGGTTTCCAAACAATATTGAAGAACACAATATTACACATGGGAGAGAATTCTTCCTCTGGGCTCTCAGGTGTTCTGGAACTGCATTCTTTCCTCTTTGGATGGTTCCTGTCCATCTGTGTGGTTATGGTGCCTGGGAACCTGCTCATCATCCTGGCTCTCAGGTCTGTATCCCACCTCCACATAACCATGTGCTCTTCCTCTCCAACCTGTCCTTGGTTGACATCTGGTTCTCTTCTACCACAGTTTCAAAGATGACTGTAGACATCAACATTCACAGTGACTCATCTCCATAGGTGGGCTGCCAAAAACCAATCTCTTTCTTTTTGAATGGAAACACTTTTATTGATAGTTAAGGGCTACAAAAAGCAGAAATAGGACAAATCTAAGACAACAGAATATAAAATTGCAGGAGAAAGATTAATACTCTTCACCCTCATCTTCTCTGTCAGCACTATCAGTTTCCAACCTCCTAATGGTCCTCCACTTTGGCAGCCATGTCCTCTTTCCTCTGCCCCCTCACCCATGTCCCAGTGAACTAAGACATGCTTAGCCTGCAGTAGGTCAAAATTGTGATCCAGGTGAGCCAGGCCTCAGCAATTGTTGGGCAGTTGCGCAGCATACACACAGCTTGCTGTACCACAGAGGGAGGCTGGTTTAAGGTTAATGCTAACCTTGAAGCCAGTAGGGTACCAATCCACACACTTAATGGTATGCTTGTTGTCAATATTGACAATGGCAGCATTAACATCTTTGGGGACCACATCACCATGGTAAACTAGGCAGCAAGCCATGTATTTACCATGGCAAGGGTCACAGTTCACCATCTGGTTGGCTGGCTCAAAGAAAGCATTGGTGATCTCTGCTACAGTGAGCTCTTCATGGTTGGCTTTCTCAGCAAGATGACAGGGGCATATGTGGTTAGAGAAAAGTGGGGTGAGGATAGGTTTGACTGGAATTCTGTCACGTCAATGTTCAGGACTCCATAAAATTTGAGGGAGGCAGTGATGTGAAACACAATCTGGCTAATAAGGCAGTTAAAGTTAGTGTAGTTTGGGAGCTCGATGTCACTTTCTGTGGCAGATGTCATAGATGGCCTCATTGTCTATCCTGAAGGAACAATCAGCAATCTATCAGTGTTGGGTGTATTGATGATCTGTTCCTGACTGTGATGGCCTATGACCAGTTTATGGTCATCTTGCCCTCTGCATGATCCAGTTATTATAAGTCCTCAGGTCTTTGATTTTTACATTTTGTAATCTTTTTTTTTTTTTGGTTTTTCTTTGAACTAGAAGCTTCACTATTTGACTGCCTTACAATGTACCCATTCAAGGATGTGAAAAGTGCTATTTTTTTCCAAAAGTTTTTTCATATTCTTAATCTTGCCTGTCCTGATATCTTTATGAATAAAATCATGTGTTGTCTTGGTTCTATGTGTGTGTGTATTAATCAACAGTAGTGAATTATAAAGCATTCTCTACCTGTGGGTCTTTCTTTCACTGCTTGCTCATTTTGTGGATCAAGCATTTCAGTGTGCTTGGTTCAACCATATCACATCTCTCAGAATGCTTGTGATAGACTAGCTGATGTACCCTGTGGGCACCACTGTGCTGAATCCCTTCTGCTCTACTTGAGGAACAGGGACATTTAAACACCACAGAGGAGTCTTCTTGGTGGAACAGTTCCATCTTGAGACCTGAAGCACACAACTGGAACACAGCAATATTGACATCTAGTCCTGAAATGCTGCCTCCTTGGACACATTGTTTTTAGTTTTGAGGGCTTTAATTCCCCATCATGTTTCACAGTAGAATGGTGGTTGCCAGGGTTGTGGGGTGGGAGGAGTGGAGAGTTTTTGACAAGGGTTCTAAGTTTAAGTTTTGCAAATTGAACATTTCTGAATTTGGATGATGGTGATTATTGCACAATAATATGAGTACAATTAATTGAAACTATGAATTCATATTAAATACGCACCATGCTGGGTGGGTATTTAATATGGTTAGAATGGTGATTTTTTTTTGTTATTTTTATTTTACCTCAATAAAAATGGGTAAAAAAGCAGATGTACCTTTAAAAAATGTAGAGGTAAAAGAAGTGAATATACATGAGCTTCCTCCAAGGTAGAGGGAATGTTCACGCCCTTCTGTGGACATTCATTTTTCTCTTGTTACTCTTCCTCCATTAATGTTAGAAAGTCCTCAGAGACCAGGGTAATATGGACCAATCTGACTAATTATGAGCTCTGTGCATTTAACTTCTAAGGTCCTTTAATAATCAATAATTAGCCTGTGGCTTCAGCTCTTTTCTGTGATGGTTCCAGCCCAGTGAGCTGCATAGCTGTGTCTCCTGCTGTGGCTGTTTGCATCAGGAAACTCCTAGCATACACCATGTATATCCATATGAAAGCTACAAACAGAGCCTGAGTCTTATTGAGCCCTAGTCATGGGTAGGTCTTGGGATCTTCACTTCTTCGTGATGACCCAGCAGAGAAGCAGCCTAACCCAGTAAGTGCAGAGGGATCCAGTGGATGTGGGAAGGACTATTGGAATATTGTGTTTTCACCATAAACATCACATTTTGGAGAGCCAGATGGGAGGATTCCATAAGAAAAAATTCATCTATTGGGATCATAAAGTTTACATTTTGGTTTAAGGTAGGGATATCAGAAGTCTTATTCAAAATTTTCTCTTTACCCACACTGGTTTTATTTCTCAAAGAAATCTCACCAACAATATCAAAAAATGGGTCCTTCTAAAGTGTTTCCTAAGCACTGAAAAGGGACTGTGATAGTTATGATAAGGATGATGTGGAGGATGGCAGAAGCCAGAGCACCATGAACTGATACAGAGGGTTTGCCAAGTTGCAGATGCTGAACAGTGTTCTGTCCTTCATTTCATTTCATGTGTGCCATCTCGCTGTAGTTATGCAGGTCCACTTTATTACCATTTGATACAAATTGAAAAGGGTCTGGCTTATTTCACTTGGCATGAAACTCTCCAGTTCCATCCATTTACCAGCACATGCCATAATTTCATTCTTCTTTATGGCTGAGTAAAACTCCATTGAGTATGTATACCAAATTTTCTTTATCCATTCATCTGTTGATGGGCACCTGGGCTGGTTCCATAATTTGGATACTGTGAATTGAGCTGCTATAAACATGGATGTGCCTGAATCACTATGGTATGCTTATTTTAGTTCCTTGAGATAAATACCAAAGGAGTGGGATAGCTGGTGATATGGTGATTTCATTTTAGATTTTTTGCCAATGTCCACACACCCTGCTTTCCAGGATGGCTGCAACAATTTGCAGTCCCACCAACAATGTGTGAGTGTACCTTTCTCCATATCCTCACAGAATGTTTTCTCTCACATCTTCCTGTCAGCTGGCAAACAATAAAACATGTAGTGGGCCTAATTCAGAGTCTAACCACTTCTTTTGTAATCTTTCCTACTTCACTTATCACTTCTGTCATGTTGGGGACATTGTTGATGTCTCTAAGACTCAGCATTGTCATCTTAGTAGATTTCTAGTTGAGGGAACTCCAGTGGGGAAGGATTAAATAGATAATAGGCACTCTGCATGCGATAAATATGTGGTGCATATATAAATTTAGGGCAAAATAAAATTTAGATATCATTATTAGGACAAACTAAGGAAAAAAGGAGGGATCCCATGAAAGTACAAGGGAATTCAGTGGAGTAGAGAAAGAGGATAGAAGAGGCAGGAGTGGGGAGGAGAGATGGGAAAAGGAAGGAACCATGGAATGAAATTGACCAAACTCTGGTGTACACATATGTGAATATACCACAGTGAATTTCATTGCGATGTATATCTATAAATCACAAATTAAAAACAATAAATCAATAGAAGGAAGACCCATAGAATAGAGGAATAGGAATGGGAGATGGGGAGGAGATGAGATAGTATTGTGTACTGAAATGAAGCAAATTGTATTCCCTGCATGTATGATTACATCAAAATAAATCCAACTGCTATATGTAACTATAAAGCATGAAAATGAAAAGGTGCATTATATTTATGTAACTTGTACTCATTTTTTAGGTAGAAAATAGTAAAACTATGTTTGCATTGGGCTGCCTGACTATGGACTCAGGGCATCATGCAGGAGAATCCTGGCAGGCTGTCCCATCAACAAGCCAACCAGCAATTCCTCTTCCCGGTCACTGCAGAGAGAGAGCCTTGCCCACTGTGTTCTTCCTTTTGGGATTCATGGTGATCACAGGGCAGAGCAGTGGGGGCGCCCACTGCATGCACTATGGAAGCAAACAGCCACGGGTCACAGGAGAGGTCCCAGTAGGGGAGGCTCATGATCATTCAGCACAGATCTCTGTCTTGTGTCCACTCCAGAACATCCTTGAAGCTGACCACATGGTCGTCCATGCTTTTACATAGCTCACTGAATCTCAAAAGTTCACCTTATGTCAGGTTTTGATTTCATTCCTACTCACAGAACTGGGAAGACTTTAAAAGTATATTTGTGAAGTACCTGTGGTTAAGACCTGCTGGAAACTTCCTGTCAGCTGGCAAACAATAAAACATGTAGTGGACCTAATTCAGAGTCTAACCACTTCTTTTGTAATCTTTCCTACTTCACTTATCACTTCTGTCATGTTGGGGACATTGTTGATGTCTCTAAGACTCAGCATTGTCATCTTAGTAGATTTCTAGTTGAGGGAACTCCAGTGAGGAAGGACTAAATAGATAATAGGCACTCTGCATGCGATAAATATGTGGTGCATATATAAATTTAGGGCAAAATAAAATTTAGATATCATTATTGTTATTACTAATGATAAGTTTATCTTCATGTCATTCAGCTAAAACAACACTGAACGGAAGTTGCTGTTTTCCTATTGCTCAATGGGACATTTTATTTTCAGTCCTACAGATGTGTATGCTCTGTATTTGGGAAGGACATCTCCCTTTTTCATTTCTGATTCTCCAGAGCCTATGCTTTGTTTGGCATGGGGAGATGCAGAATTTTAAATATTGCAAATCAGAGGAATTAGTCCCAAGGTCTTAGAACAAAATAAGGTATATTGGACTGCCTCTTAATTCCCTTATATTAAAATTGTTTTTTTATTTTTTTAATTAACGGGGAAGCTTGTTACTTTGCCCCATTTTTCCATAAAGAGGAGGCTGCATTTTACTGTGATCACAACTTGTTCCCACCACTGCTCCTGGACTTCTGATGGTGTGCAAGGAAGGGGTGAATGATGTAGAAAGCAAAAAACAAATAGTACAGGAAGACTGGGGTTTTCACTACTGAGAAGTACTGTTGAGGGTGCATAGATCTCAAGCACAAATACTTTTCTTGTGAACACTTGAATTCAAATGCATACAGAGTGCTGGGTGCCCATATGTATTTCTTTTTCCGTGTCCTCTTTTCTTTTTCAAAAGGTGTCCAATCAATACGGACCCACAAAATCTTACACGTGTTTCGGAATTTCATCTCATGAGCGTCTCAGATGATCCAGATCTGCAGCCCATCCTCTTTGGAATGTTCCTGTCCATGTACTTGATCACCGTGCTTGGGAACCTGCTCATCATCCTGGCAGTTCTGACTCCCACCTCCACACCCCCATGTACTTCTTCCTCTCCAACCTGTTCTTGGCTGACTTTTGTTTTACCTCCACCACAGTCCCCAAGATGATAGTGAACATCCAGACTCAGAGCAGAGCCATCTCCTATGTGGGCTGCCTGACACAGATGTCTTTTTATCTTATTTTTGCGTGTATGGATGATATGCTTCTGACTGTGATGGCCTATGACCGGTTTGTAGCCATCTGTCACCCCCTGCGTTACCCAGTCATTATGAGCCCTCGACTCTGTGGCTTCTTAGTTCTGGTGACTTTTTTGATTAGCCTTTTTGAATCCCAGCTACACAATTTGATCGCATTACAGTTCACCACCTTCAAAGATGTTGAAATTTCTAATTTCTTTTGTGATCCCTCTCAAGTCCTCAGTCTTTCCTGTTCACACTCCTTCACCAATAACCTGGTCATGTATTTTGTTGGTGCCATATATGGCTTTTTACCCCTCTTAGGTATTCTTTTCTCATATTATAAAATTGTTTCCTCCATTCTGAGAATCCCATCGTCAGGTGGGAAATACAAAGCCTTCTCCACCTGTGGGTCTCACCTGGCAGTTGTTTGTTGGTTTTATGCAACGGCGATTGGTGTGTACCTTGGCTCAGCTGTGTCTCATTCTTCTAGAAAGGGTGCAGTGGCCTCAGTGATGTACACAGTTGTCACTCCTATGCTGAACCCCTTCATCTACAGCCTGAGAAACAGGAACATTAAAAGCACCCTAAAGAGGCTCCTTAGTAGGATAGTCTAATCTCATTTTCAGTGACATACATTTCATTTTTAGTTTGGAAAAATAATAGAATTGAATACTGATACCTGTGAATCTTGCCTCTTTGGTTACATTACTTTGTAATTTAAAAACTTTAATTAGTGGAATTGTAGTTATAAAGTTTGGGAGGATAGATTAATGGGGAATTTAGAATTGAATATAAAGGTTCAGTTAAGAAATTTGAAAAATTTCTAGAGCTTTATGATTAATGTTATTAATGCTATCAAACTATAAAGTTAATAATGATTAAAACTATATGTTTCTATTATGTATATTTTAGTACAATAGAATATGTAAATTATTATCAGACAGATCTTAAATTTATAAAAAGGCTATTACCATGAATATAAAAAGAAAAGAAAATGTAGCACAAAGAGAAGGGTATACTTCAAAGCCAGCCTCAGCAACTTAGGGTGACCCTAAGCAACTTAGTGAGATTCTGTCTCTAAATAAAATATAAAAAAGGGCTGGGGATGTGGCCCAGTGGTGAAGGTCTCTGAATTCAATTGCTGGTTCAAAAAAAAAATCCAAAACAAACACCAAAAAACAAACAAAGCAGATTTTTTTTGTGTGTGTGGGGGGATTTTCTTAGGTTTTTTTTATTTTTAAAATTTTTTTAAAAATTTAATTATTTATTTAAAAAATTTTTTACAGACTGCATTTTGATTCATTGTACACAAATGGTGTATATGTACACATTGGAATATTATTCAGCCATAAAGAAGAACAATATTATGGTATTTGCAAATAAATGGATGGAATTGGAGAATATCATGCTAAGTGAAATAAGCCAATCTCAAAAAACCAAAGGTCAAATGTTTTCCCTGAAGAATGGATGATGACATATAATGGGTATGGAGGAGTGAGGGGTGAATGGAGGAACTTTAGATTATGTAGAGGAAAATGAGAGGGGGAGTATGAAACATGTTGGGATGAGACAGACATCATTACCCTATGTACATGTATGATTAAACGAATGGTATGAATCTACGTTGTGTACAACCATAGAACAAAGCAGATGTTATGATTAAGTTGTTGGTGTGTGAAGCCAAAGTATCTAGATATTTCAAGTATTCACAGGTCAATATATTGTTAAATAGAACTAAGGACCACTACTCGACTTGATTTAAGAGATCTAATACAAATTTTCTTCTTTTCCTGTATGGAGTGCCCAAGAGTAGATGAAGAGGATTGAGAGGCAGGGAGGAGGGGAGAGATAGGGGAGGTACTAGGGAACAGAATTGACCAAATTATGTTATGTCCATCGCAAACACACCACAATGAATTCTACTGATGTGTGTAATTTTACTGCACTAATTAAAAAACACCATAAAGGAGACCAGTAGAGGAAGGAGATGAAGGTGAGAGAGAAGATGAGGGAAAGGGGAGGTACTGGGGAATGAGACTGAAAAACTTATGCATGTATGAATATTTCACAATGAATTCCAGTATTATGTATGATTGTAATGCACCATCAAAACCACAAAATTAATTAAAAATTTTAAAACAGTCATATGACTTAAGTAATTGCTATTCCCATTTTATACATGAGCAAACTGCCCAGGTATGTTGATATTTTTTTCCTGTTTTCTCTTTTGCTTTTTTTTTTTTTCCCAACTGAATCAGAGTTGCCTTCAGGTCTCTCAAATAAGCAAGTAGTTCATATATCAGGAAGTACTGACCAGAAAGTCTAGTAAGCAGGTACATGAAAATTAGCACCCAAACTTTGGGGCCTAGGGGGTTCCCTGGTGCCAAAATCTTCAACTACAAAAAGGAGGGTTTGTGAGGAGAAAAGTAAACAAACAACAACAAAAACAAACAAAAATAAAGAAAAGATAAGAAAAGTATTACCAGATGACAATAAAATGGAGAATCAATGTGAAATTGCCAAGAGATATCTTACACAACAAATACTTTACTGAGATTTAATGGACTGATAAAAACAAACCTATATGGATGGCAGCTATGAAGAATTCAAATCATAGTAAATGCTGGAGAGGATGTGGAGAAAAAGGAACACTTTTACACTAGATAGGACTGTAAATTAGTACAACAACTATGGAGATCAGTATGGAGAGTCCTCAAAAGAGTAGGCATGGAACCACCATAAGACTCAGCTGTACTCACTCCTTGGTATTTATCCTAAGGAATTAAAGCCATCATACTACAGTGATACATGCATACCCATGTCTATAGCAGTACAATTCTCAATACCCAAACTATGAAACCAGCTGAGGTGTTCATCAACAGATGGATGGATAAAGAAAATGGCATACACACACACATGCACACACACATGAGTCTCATTCATCCATAAGTAAAAATCAAATTACGTTGTTTGCAGGAAAATGGATGGAACTTGAGATCTTTATGTTAAATGAAATAAGTCAAATTCAGAAGGTCAAGGGTCTCATGTTTTCTCTCATATGTGAAAACTAAGGAGAAAAAAAGGAAAAGAAAGGTGGGGACTTCATGAATATTGAAAAGAGATCAGTAGCATAGAGGAAAGGGACCAGGGAGAGTGGGTGCATGGAAAGTGGAAATACTGGGGATGATGTTGATCACATTATGTTGTCCTAGTGGGTGCATACGTGAGTACGTGTAACAGATGCCACCATTATACAACTACAAGGCACCGATAAAACTGTGAAAAAACCTGGATCAAATAAAAATTTCAAAAATGTTACTTCAAACTTCATTATGTTTTAATTATTGAGAGGTACAGTGTACCCTAATGTTACATTTGTGGTCAGCGATGTATGATGTATTTGTAGCTTTAACTAAACTGTATCAAAGTTTTGAGTATACCATGGCAAATGAGTCATTTGATTTTTAAATCTTTTTTTGACTGAGCACTTCACGTAGAAAGAAGGGAAATGAGAAAACCCCAAAATGTTGAAAACCTGCTGGAATACCTGGCACATGACAATGTTTTCTGTTCATTAACTATTGTTTGTAAATTGGGTTTTGGATAAGGTAGTCCTAGTTCTCACAGAGTGTTCACAAGCATTCTGTTTTTCTTCTTCTTCTTTGTACTGGGAATTGAACCCAGGGGCACTTAATCACTGAGCCACATACCAAGCCATTTAAAAAAATATTTTATGTAGAAACAGGTTCTTGCTGAGTTGCTCAGTGCCTTACTAAGTTGCTGAGGCTGGTTTTGAACTTGTGATTCTCCTGCCTCAGCCACCTGAACTGCTGGGAATATGTTCACAAGCATTCTAAACACAAATGGTAGGTGCCATTTTTGTAGAATGAAATTAGGTGTATTGAACTGCTCTTTAACTTTCCTTAATAAGTAACTTTTTTTCTTTCTTTTTCTTTTTTTGATGGTCCTGGGGATAAAAATCCAGGGCCTTGTGCATACTAGGCAAACACTTTACCATTGAGTTACATCCCAATTCTAAAAGTGATTTTTATTAAAAGGGGAAATATATTTAGTGTTCTCTATATTTTTCTTCAAAGAGTGGTATTCATTTTAGTTACCATGAATTTATCTCTAATGCTCTTGGCCTTTTATGCATGCTCAGCTGAGTGTCTCTAAAGTAGATGTTTGCAGACAATAACACAGGATACAATCACGTAAGCATTGTAAAAAGATTTATTTAGTCACAGCTGAGCAGTATTGCAGAGGGTGCATGTACCTCAGGAGTGAGTACCTTCCTTTGAATACCTATTCAAAATATATACTGAGTCGTGGGGTTTGTTTATTTGTTCTTTTATCCAACACTCTTTATTTTCCCACAATGTTTCCAAACAGTAGATTAGAAAACCTTATATGTGTCACACAGTTCCTTCTCCTGGGAACCTCTGGTGGTCCAGTTTAATCATCCCTCCTTGGACCCTTCCTGTCTATGTACCTGCTCACAGTGCTTGGGAACCCGCTCATCATCCTGGCTGTCAGCTCTGACTCCCACCTCCACACCCCCATGTACTTCTTCTCTCCAAACCTGCTACTGGCTGACTCTGTTTCACCTTGCCAGGTTACCCAGAGATGATCATGAACATCCGAACTCACAGTAGAATCATCCCCCATGTGGAGTGCATTACACAGATGGTTCTTTTGGTCTTGTCTTTTGAAATATAGAACATATGCTACTATCATTGCCTAGGATATGTTGTGACTGTGTGTCTCCCCCTGCATTTCCCAATTATCACAGACCCTTGACTCTGTGGTTTCTTAGTTTGCTGTCTTTTTGGTTAGCCTTTGGACACTCAGGTGCATGATTTGATTGTATTATAATTGTTTTAATCTATGGATGTAGAAATTTCCAATTCTTCAAGGGTCCTTCTCAACTCCTTAATCTCACCCATCCTGATACCTTCTCTAATAACATTGTCAGGTATGGAGTCATATTGTGTTTTTCCAATCTTTTGGGTTCTTTTATCTTTCTAAAATATTGTTTCCTCCATTTCGAGAATCCCATCATCATGTGGGAGGTACCTCTGAGTCTCCTCTGTCAGTTGTTAGCTTATAATGTGGAACTATCATTGGAGTGTTCCTTGGTTCTGTTGTGTGAATCAGCCCAGAAAGCATTTCGTGACCTTAGTTATTTACACCTTGCTCATCCCTACCCTGAATCCCTTCACCTAAAACCTGAGGAACAGGGACATAAAAAGTGTCCTTCACAGCAGAACTGTCAGGATCTGAGCAATGGGTTTAAATGTAAAGTATGAAAGGCAACTGAACTACAAATATAGATCTGGAATCTAGCCAGCCTCTTGGTCACATTATTGTTGTGGTATACAGGTTCCAATTTGCCATTCTTTTTGATGGCAGAATGTTGGAAGTCAATTTTGTGGCTGGGAGGAATGGAAAGTGTTTTACATTGTGTAGAAATTTTCAGTTTGGATATGGGTGTTGGTGATGGATGCCCAACAGTGTGAGTGTGATTAATGCTGATAATCTGGAGGAGACTGTCATTTTGGGAGCGAAATTAAATTTCACCATCATAAAATTGGAAAAAAGGCAAAGGAAAAAAAATTAATGAACAAAATGAATAATACCCAGGAGCTTTCTCCTGTGTAGAAGAAGAGCCCAAGAGCATTTGTGGACATTTATTTTCTCTTCCTCATCCTCCATTAACATGAGGAAGCCTTTAGAGTTTGTGATAACCTGGACCAATTTGGCTAATTAGGAAGTGTGCATTGAGCCTCCAAGGCCATATAATAGTCAACAATCAGTCTGTGCCTGCAGAGCCCTTCAGGTTGATGGTTCCAAGTTCAGTGAGCTCCATACCTGTGTCTCCTCCTTCTGTGTTTGTCTGCATCAGGAAGCTCCTATCTGAGACTGCAGGGATAGAAATCCTGGGGACAAAGCCTGAGCCTTCATTGAGTACCAGGCATTAGATGGGCTTTGGATCTTCACTCCTTGGCCATGACCCACCAGAGTCCCAGTGCAAATCGGTAAGTGCTGAGGGAGGCGAATGACGGAGCATGAGCTGTCTGAATATTGTTTCCAAAACATGCATTTTGGGTGGCCAGATGGGAGAAAAAGGATGTAAAATTTTCGGTTACCAGGATTGTTTATGGTCTTGGTTGTGGCAGGGTCCTGGAAATCTCTTCAGAGTCTTGCTTTCCTCCCACACTGGTTCCACTTTCCATGGACAACTCTCAGACAATAACGGAAAATAGGTCCCAGTAAACACTTTCCTAAGCTCTCCAAGAAGTTTATGAAGGTGATGATGAGGATGAGGATAGTGACCATAACATCATGAAGCATCATTAATTTGTCCTTAAAATTTATCATCTTTATTAAATTTACTATTGAAATTCACCTTTCCCTTTAATAATAATTAAGTACTATGGTGTGCCAGTGATTGGTGTGGGCATTTTATACATACCAAGTCCTTTAAAATGATGAGCCCTTTATAAATAATTAACCCCTCTGACAGAATTGGAGACAAAATTTTAGGACTCAAAAACATGTCTACCTGACTCAAATCTTAGCTTTTTAAATACTTTTATTGGCCTATATTAACGACACAGAATAGTGGATTTCATTGTAACACATTCATACATGCATATAGCATAATTTGGTCAACTTCAATCTCCATACTTCCACTGAAACCCCACTCCTCCCTTCTTCTGAACTTTGTTTCTCTCATCATGGATGTTTATTGGGAGATTTCTGAGTGCCAGGCACTCTGCACTGTATACAGATTGTATCAATTTTTTTCCATAGTTTTCCCGACATTAAAAGTACACAATTTTAATTTTATAGGAAATAAAATTTAAAAACATATTTTTATGTAATTTGTGTAGGATGTTAGGCTGAAAACTCTGAAGTCCTGCTTTGAACTGAGTTTTCTGATCAGGGAGAGGCACAGGCATTTAAAAATCATTGTGATATTGTTTATGGCGAGATCGCAATAAATCGCCAAGGCCATCTTAAAGCAGGAGGTAGAACCACCTTTATTCACCTGCTGGCGGGCTAGAGGGGCAGGCTGCAAGTCTGTACCCTTCAACCCCTTCCAAGGGTCAGAGTACACTTTTTATACCATAAGTAAAGCATTTTAGTACATTAATCATAAGTGGCTGTTGCCATGACAATCAGAGAATGGTCACTAACATTTACATAAATGTTAGGGTACTCTGCCCAAGAAAAATGGAACCCAGAGGGAGAACAATCTTACATTGTATAAGAACTGTCATTTGTGTTGCCAAACATGCTATGCTAGGCAACTGTTGGTGGGTACAGAGGCAGAGTTTTCTCATGGGAGAAGCATTTCCTACATGACACGGAGTCTTAGGGTGAAATGGAGTCTGTTTGGTCCTTGCCCACAACAATATAATAAACTTGCAGGTTAAATGATGTCCTTCCATTAGGTCATGTTTAATCAGATAAAGGCTTTGAAGTAGAGGAATGTACTTCACAGACTTAAAATCACATGTTCACGTGAAATAGCACATTTCAGAAGAAACATTGTGTTGTAGACAACTTAGATGAAGTTTAAGTACATTTTAGGCCATATTTTAAGGAAAAATGCTTATGGATTTGTTAATACTATTATGGAGGCATTGATTGGAAATAATAACCACCAAATTCATGACAGTAACTGTGTTTGGAACACAGCTGTGCAAGAGAATGGAGTTATGCAGTGATACCCAAAGAACTCAGACTTCATTGATGATTATTCAGATCCATTTTAAGTGGAGACAAGTATTATCAAATGCTTTTATTTCAGTATAGGTAGTGTATATTATTGGTAATAATAAGAGATATTCATGGTCCTAGTTCTAAGAGCCAGGAAGTATTTTAAGGTATTGTATCTCAAAGCTGATATAGGAATATACCACCAAGAACTCTGATATAATTGCTTGATCTGAGGTCAGGGTATTTGAATAATGAATGATTTTTACAGGTGAATATATTAATAAATGAGACAGAATTACTAGTTGTACAATTTAGAGAATTTCAAAGAAGGTTTTGTAACATCCATATAAATTAGGTAAGTTTTAGTGCCATTTTGTAGGATGAGGAAATTTGCCAGAAGCGTTTTCATTATTTCCTGTTCCATTCTCTTTTACCTTGTTTTCCAATTCAGTCACAGAGCTGTCAAATAATGAACCTGGGTTTCCTTCATGTGACTGAAGTAAGAGAATTTGCAATATATGTATCAGGAAAGATTGACTATAAAATATATGAAGGTTGGGACAAAAACCTGAGCTTTGGGATTTTCTCTGGTGGTAAAATACATAAATGTGAATTTGATGGGTTAACATTAGAGCAACAGTAGCAGAATTAGCAGGCCACAATGGAATACAGAATGAAGAAAAAGGAAGAAACAAATGCCTCTCTTATACCAGATACTTTGTTGTTAGTGTATGGATTGGTATTGTATGTATTTATGCAAATAAACCAGTATAAAATTAAACTATTCAAAGGTATTTTCCATCATTTATTATTTTTATGTCTTTGAGAGATAATGTGTACACTAATTTCACATTTTTTTAGTGATAATATTGATTATGTGCATTTAATGAGAGTTATCAATCAATATTTGAAGTCCAACAAAGCCAAGGGTACTTGATTTAATTTCCATGATTGTTTCCACTTGCAGGCATGATTCATTGTTATGGAAACAACATATGCTAATAGTTGTTCAAACAATTTAAAAAAGAGATGAGAGAAATAAAATGGAAAGTGACAACTGAAACCTACCTCTAACAGGTTAAATAATGAATCATAGTAAAAACATTGATAAGAAGAATTAAATAAAGTAACCCTTTTGTACAAAAAATGAGAAATGCCTCTGGAGTGTGTGTGTGTGTATATATATATATATATATATACTATATATATAAAACTATATATATATAGTTTATTTTATTTTTATGTGGTGCTGAGGATTGAACCCAGGGCCTCATGTATGCTAGACGCTTGCTCTACCACTGAGCCACAACCCCAGCCCATCTGGGGTATACACTTTGTATCTGGTGAGTGGAGTCTCCCTTTCTGCATGCCAATCATCATGTAAACTGCTTCCCTCCACCACACTCTTCCACCTTGATAATCTGTCTTATCTCCAGCCTGGAAAAATGGAGCTGGATGTCTATGGACTAAGACCTCTGAAACTATGAGCTGAGCCCCCAAATAAACTTTTCCTCCTCTAAAAAAATAATGAAAAAACTTTTTTGATTTCTAAAATTTTTATTAGTGTGTTGTAGTTGTACATAATATTAGGATTCATTTTGACATAATTATAGAAGATGAAATATAATTTGTTCCAATTCAGTCTCCATTACTTCCCCTTTCTTTCCTCCCTCTCCCTGTTACCTGCCCACTGGTCTTTTTTCTATTTATTTATAGTTTTAAAAAATAATGTGTTATGGATATAGATAATGGTGAAATTCACTGTGGTTTATTCATATATGTACTAGAATAGTTTGGTCTATTTCACTCCAACATTCTTCCCATTTCCCATCCCTCCTCCCTCTCCATCAAACACTTTACTCAACTCCACTGATATATGTTCTATTTTCATGGGATTCCAGCCCCACCTCTTTCCCTTATTTTGTTCTACATAAGAGAGAAAATATTTGATTCTTGACTTTGTGAGCCTAGCTTATTTCTCTTAGTTTGATGTTCTCTGGGTCCATCCATTAACCAGCAAATGCCACAATTTCATTCTTCTTAGTGGATGAGTGAAACTCTATAGTGTATATATGCCACATTTTCTTTTCCATTCACCTGTTGAATCTTACATGATTTGAAAGGAAAAACTTAAATCCACAAAGGAAGAAAATCAGAAAACCAAAGACAGATGAAAACCCTAGACAGTGACAGGCACATAACAATGTCTTCTGATTATGAATCATTAACCTTAATTCAGTTGTCAGAGTATGGAGGCCTCACACACTGTTTCTAATATTATAGGACAAAAGAATTTGTCCAAGGTCCACAAGACAATAAGGCATATTAGATTGCTTCTTAACTTCCTTTATTAAAGCAATGTTTTCATAATGAGGAAGGCTATTATTCTCTAACTTTTTCCAGAAAGAGTAGACTTGATTTTATTGTGCTTATGTACTTGTTCTGTCTAGTGCTCCAGTACTTATAACATTCTGCTTAATGTTCTCATCAATGTCTCTAAAGTGCACATGGAAAGAAGGGGTGAATAATACATAAAGCAACAAGGAGAGTGTTCGAGAGAGTTGGATTTTTCACTATTGAAAGTTATGGTTGAAGTCTTATGGACTTCAAGTGTAAATACATTACTTGTGAATACATGAATTCAAATGTATTAGGTACCTGTTAATATGTTCCCTTTTCCTCAAGCTCTTTTCTTTTTTGAAAGGTGTCCAAGCAATACAGAAGCACAAAATATAACACACGTGTCTGAATTTCAACTTGTGAGCTTCTCAGAGGATCCAGACCTGCAGCCCATCCTCATTGGACTCTTCCTGTCCATGTACCTGGTCACAGTGCTTGGGAACCTGCTCATCATCCTGGCTGTCAGCTCTGACTCCCACCTCCACACCCCCATGTACTTCTTCCTCTGCAACCTGTCCTTCACTGACGTCTGTTTTATCTCCACCACAGTTCCAAAGATGATTGTGGACATCCAAACACACAGCAGAGTCATCTCCTATGAGGGCTGCCTGACACAGATGTCTATTTTTGCCTTTTTTGTTTGTATGGATGATATGCTTTTGACTGTGATGGCCTATGACCGGTTTGTGGCCATCTGTCACCCACTACATTACTTAGTCATCATGAACCCTCGTCTCTGTGGCTTCTTAGTTCTTATTTCTGTTTTGGTTAGCCTTTTTGACTCCCAGCTGCACAATTTGATTGTCTTGCAATTTACTAACTTCAAAGATGTGGAAATTTCTAATTTCTTCTGTGACCCTTCTCAACTCCTTAACCTTGCCTGTCCTGACACCTTCTCTAATAACATTCTCAAGTATTTTCTTGGTGTCGTATATGGTCTTTTTCCCATCTCCGGGATCCTTTTCTCTTACTATAAAATCGTTTCATCCATTCTATGAATCCCATCCTCAGGTGGGAAGTACAAAGCCTTCTCCACCTGTGGGTCTCACCTCTCAGTTGTTTGTTTGTTTTATGCAACAGCCTTTGGAGTGTACCTTGGATCAGCTGTTTCACATTCTCCCAGAAAAGTTGTGTTGGCTTCAGTGATGTACACTGTGGTCACTCCCATGTTGAATCCCTTCATCTACAGCCTGAGGAACAAGGACATTAAAAGTGCTTTGAGGAGGCTTCACAGCAGAACTGTCTAATCTCAGGACCTTTGGTGTCCAGCAGCCATGTATTTTGGAAAATGTAGTAAAGTTTAACGTCTAGTCCTTTCAATCTTGTCTTCTTGATAACATCAATGACTTTAATTTCTCATCATGTCTCATATTAGAATGGTTTAACCAGTATTGATAAAGGAGGCCTGGGGAGTTTTCAAAATGGGAACAAAATTTCACTTTGGGATGGTGAAAAATTTCTAGAGATGGATGATGGTGATAGTTTGAGAACAATGTCAATGTGATTAATGCTGCTGTGCTGTGAACTTGAAAATGGCAAAAACTGTTTTGAGATTTAAAGTTATCATAATTTATTTTTCTTGCCTAATTTCTCTAACAAAACTTTCAAGGACATTATTGAATAGAAGTGGTGAAAGTGTACATTTTGTCTTGTTCCTGATTATAGGGAAGGAAATTAAAGAGACATAAATAGTGTGAAAGAAGTGCATTTGTATCTTTGTATCCATTAATGATAGGAAATCCTTGGAGATTTGTATTTCATGGACCAATTAGTCTAATTACAAGCTCTGTGTATTGATCTTCCAAGGTCCTATAATAGTTCACATTGATCCTGTGCCTGCTGCCCTTCAGTTGATTGTTCTTGTCCAGTAAGCTGCAAGGTGGTGTCTCCTCCTGGGGGTGTCTGCATCAGGAAGCTCCTGAAGACACAATCTGTACCTGTGGACACAGCTGAGACTTCACTGGGCTCCACACTTGTTAGGGTCTTGGGATCAGCACCTCTTGGTCATGACCCAGCAGAGAAGCAGTGGAACCCTGTAAGTGTGGAGGGGACATGGATGTGGGAAGGATTGTTGGAAGTAGTGTTACCTCAGCACAAGGACAGACACCACAGTGTAGCCAGATGGGAGGACACCAGAATGCAGGTTCAACCTTGGGGTTGTGGGGTTCAGATTCTGTTTCAGGTGGGGAGATCAGAAATCTTATTCACAATGTGCTCTCCACCCACACTGGTTCTAATTCATACAGAAATCTCACCCACAACAGCACAAAATGGTCCTTCAGAAGTGCTTCCTAAGCTGTAGGATGTATGTTGGTGATAAGGATGATGAGGAGGGTGACAGAAGCCAGAGCACCGTGAACTAATGTGCAGGGCTGCAGGGCTTCCCAGGCTCAGGTGCTGAGCAATGTGTTCAATGTCATTTCATGTGCACCATCTCACTTTAGTTATAGGTGTTCATAATATAATTATATTACAGAAAATGAAAAGTGCATTATACTTATGTAACTTGTATTCATTTCTTGGATAGGAGTTAAGCCTTGTTTGCATTGGGCTGTCTGACTATGGACCCAGGGCATCAGATGAGAATCCTGGCAGGCTGTCCATCCCATCAGGAACCCAACAGCCATTCCTCTTCCTTGTCACTGAAGAAAGAGAGCCTTGCCCAGGGTGCTGTTCCTTGTGGGGTTCTTGGTGATCACAGGGCAGAGCAGTGGGGGCGCCTGCTGCATGCACTATGGAAGAACAGCCACAGGTCACAGGAGAGGTCTCAGCAGGAGAGGCTCATTTAGCACAGATCACCCTCTTGAGCCCCCCAAGAACCTCCTGGACCTCACCACATGCTCCTCCATGCTTGAAAATGGCCCTCTCAATCTCACAGCACACCTGAGGTCAGGTTTGATTTCATTCCCATTCATGAAACTGGAAAGATTTTTGAAATGTATCTGAGATTTACCCATTGTTAAGGTCTCTGGACTGATACTGAAAGGTGGGAAAGAATAAAAATATTTACTTGGTCTGTTTCAGAGTCTCTCAGTCTCAGTTACGATCTCTGTAAAGCCATCCCTGGTTTCACTGGTGTCTAGATTCAGCCTTGTCATCTGAATGACTTCTAGTTGATATAACTGCAGTGAGAAAGGATAAATACTTTGATCACTTATTAGAATAATATGGGATATGTCAATAAAATCAGGCAAAATAAAATCTGGATATTATTGTTACTGTTAATCATGACTATGTCATGCCACTCAACTAATATGTCCAGTGACTCCAAGTGACCATTTTTCCTTTGTTTGGATGGACACTTTATTTTTGCCCTAACAGATACATGTGCTGTGTGTTTGGAAAGAATGTATCCTTTTCTTCTATTTCTTACTCCCTGGGGTCTGTGTTCTGCTTGGCCCAGGGAAGAAACCAGGGCAAGTCTGATGAGCATTGAACCATCCATCCTTCTTTCCTAAATTGGCAAAAATCCGTTTGGTTTAACAGACTTTTGGCCTCCTGTCTGTACATTCCTTCCTTCCAGCAGTGTCCATGGGAATAGAGACAAATTAAAAGTGTCTTTCTGTGTCCAGGTTTTGGACATAGGGACCCTTTAATTTTATTTCATATCATCCACAGTACACACATTATCAGAAATCATGGCAGAGATTTTCATGGGTTCGAGGGAAGGCAACAAGGCTGAGCTGAAGGGCACTGAACCTGCACCTTCCACTGAGGCACAGTCAGAGCTGCACTTCACTCCAGCCTCCGCTGCCCTTGACCATGGCTTTCCTCCATAATGCTGATAGTTACCTGATCATGCAGTTTGTTTATTAAAATCACAGTGACCAAATATTAATTGAGTTCCAAATTTCCCTTTGATGCTGCACGTGCTGTGGAGATGGTGTCATGTTCTGTTTCCATTTAGCAGTGAGCAGGGAGAGGAGAAGAGATTCACACACTGTGCTCACCCTGGCAGGTGTGATGTGGGTCTGAAATGTGGCCTCCCTGACTCCAGCCCAGGACACCACCTCTTCTGCTGGAGCCAGAGGGAAACAGTATTCCCTGCACAAGACAAAATTTCTTCAGGATTCATCAAGGACAGAATATTATTGTTAGTGTGACACTTCATTTTCATAATATGTATTAGGACTGAGAGGGTACCCTGATGATTCTGATTTGACTGTTTTTGTAGGGACATAAATGTCAGTCACTAATTTCAAATTTGAACATGCATTTTTTTTAAATTGGAAATCAACCCCCTAGCCAGGACCAACGTATTATGCAACATTCTTTTTTGAGTGACATGGAGATTGGCAGAAGGGTTTTGAAATGATTTCCATATTAATAAACTATCCAATTAAGTGATGATGTTCTTTCTTCAGGTAACACTTTGCATTATATAAAGACTTTGAAGAAGAGGAATGTACTTCACAAAGGAATTAACACGTCAGGTTAATGTAAACTGATATATTTAATGGGCAATAGGTATTGTTTTGCAGAATACTTAGATGAGTACTTTTAGGTACTTTAAAGGCAAATTTGTAAAGGAAAACTGTGGTAGATGATTCTGACATGAAAACACCAACAGAAAATGATTCCTCCCTACTTCATGACAGTAGGTGTGTCTGGGAGACAGACTTGCAGGAGAATGGAATCAGGCAGAAACATGAGACTCAAATGACTTACATAATGATGCAGATGTCTGTCCAATGTTAGTCCTGACACAGTGTTATAACAGTCATATGTTTCTATATAGGTAATGGGTATTATGGACAATAGGAGTAGGTAATATTCATGGAGCATGTCCTACCAGCCAGGATATTATTAGACATTGGATTGCAAGTCTGATGTAAGAAAAGACCACTGTGAACTTTGCATGTGGATATGCTGGTACAATTGGTGTTGTTCTGACATCACTGTGTATGGATATTCTAAAATATGCACAGGTAGACTTAATAATGTGAGAGAAGTACAAGATATGCAACATGAGAGGTTTGTAAGAAAATTTTCCTGATGACAACCATATGAGGTAGACAATTACTACCCCCATTCTACACATGAAGTTTCCAAGAAGTTGTTACATTATTACTTAATATACTCTGATTTGCACAGTACCCAATTCAATTACAGCGAGAAATGAGAAGTAATGAACCCAAGTGTACTTCATGTAGCCTAAATCAGAGAATTGAAATCAATGTGTGAGTAACAACTCACCAGAAATTCCATGAAGAAGAAAAAAGCACTGAGATTAAACCAGAGGTTTGGGGCTTTCCTGGTGCTTAGATCGTAAAAATTGAATTGATGAGTTGAGATCAAGAAACCATGACCTAGTTTGATCAGGCCAGATGGAGTACAGAGTCAAGAAAATGAAACAAGTGAAGAGGCATTTTATGTAAGAGACATTTTGCTGATATTATATGGGTGGATACAATAAACCTGCATAAAATTCAACTGTTCAGAGAAGAGTCTTACTGTCTATGATTTTAAAACCATCAACAGGTACAGCACACACTACTGCCCATTTGTGGTCACTGCTACCATTGATTGTGTGCACTGACTCAATCTTATCTAAATTTGAAGTTCTTATTTTTATGTAACATAAATATGCTTATTATAAATAAAATTAATTATAAAATTATATTTTTAGTTTACATAATCTTTAAAGAGAAAAGTTAAATCCACAAAAGAGGCAAATGAGAAGATCAAAGAAGAAAATGGGCACATACTGTGTTCTGGTTATGAATCCTCACCCTTGATCTGGTTGTCAGGAGAAGCAGTTCTTACCTGGTCTTAAACATCCTGTCAAAGGATTTTGTCTAAAGACCTTAGAGCTAAATGAGGTGTATCAAACTGCTTCTTAATTTCTCTTATAGGAAGTCCTTTACTTATTCCCCGTTTCCCCCTTAAACTCTAAGCTATATTTCATTGTGATCAGGAACTTCTTCTCTCCTCTGCTCCTGACTTCTAACATTGTTCAGCTCAATGTCTGTAAAGTGAGTATGGAAAGAGAGGTGAATGAGGGAGAAAGTAATATTGAAAGAGTGTGTGGAGACTGGCTGTTTGACTACCGAGCATTATTGTTGAAGGTGTGTGGACCTAAAGCGTGAGCACCTTCCTTGTGCAAACTTGAACTCAAATGTTTCCAGAATGAAGGGTGGTTGTTTTATGCATTTTGTTTAACATCCTGTTTGGTTTTCAGAAGCTGTCCAGGCAACATAGAAGCACGAAATCTAACACGTGTCTCTGAATTCCATCTCATGAGCCTCTCAGAGGATCCAGAACTGCAGCCTGTCCTCTTTGGACTGTTCCTGTCCATGTACCTGGTCACAGTGCTTGGGAACCTGCTCATCATCCTGGCTGTCAGCTCTGACTCCCACCTCCACACTCCCATGTACTTCTTCCTCTCCAACCTGTCCTTGGCTGACATTGGTTTCATCTCCACCACAGTCCCAAACATGATTGTCAACATTCAAACTCACAATGAAGACATTTCCTATGTGGGATGCTTGACACAAATGTCTCTTTTTGCCATTTTTGTCTGTATGGATTATGTGCTTCTGACTGTGATGGCCTATGACCGGTTTGTGGCCATCTGTCACCTGCTGCGTTATTCAGTCATTATGAACCCTCAACTCTGTGGCTTCTTAGTTTTGGTGTCATTTTTGCTGAGTCTTTTGGACTGCCAGTTGCACAATTTGATGATCTTAAAAATTACCAGCTTCAAGGATGTGGAGATTTCTAGTTTCTTCTGTGACCCTTCTCAACTTCTGAATCTTTCCTGTTCTGATACCTTCTCTAATATCATTGTCAAATACATTCTTATTGTCCTATATGGCCTTTTTCCCATCTCAGGAATCCTTTTCTCTTACTATAAAATTATTTCTTCTATTCTAAGGATCCCAGGCTCAGGTGGGAAGTGCAAAGCATTCTCCACCTGTGGTTCTCACCTGGCAGTTGTTTGCTTATTTTTAGGAACAGCCTTTGGAGTGTACTTTGGATCAGCTGTATCAAATTCTCCTAGAAAGGGTGCAGTGGCTTCACTGATGTACACTGTGGTCACCCCCATGCTGAACCCCTTCATCTACAGCCTGAGGAATAGAGACATTAAAAGTGCCCTGAGGAGGCTGCACCGCAGGATAGTCTAATCTCAGCCCCCATGGTGTCTGGTTCCTGGATCCTGGATCTGAAAATTATTTGAGATTTATACATCGTTGGGGGCAGAGTTACATAATAATGGTTGGTTACATGGCAGGTACTCTTGGTCCCATATTCTTAGGCTAGACAGAGTTTTCACAAGTTTTACCAAGGAAAACAAAAAGAGTAATTTTTGTACAAATCTCTCTTGAGACAGAGTATATCAAACCTTTTGTCTGCAAACCTGGCATTTACAAGAAAAAGGAAGATTCAAACTAGAATTAGCCCTCAGTAGAACTCCCGTGAAATCTTTAACACTTTTTGTAAAACCTTACTGAGAAGAAGCTTCATTATGCTAGGGGTCCCTAGATAAGTTTATATATTTTAGTTATGGTGGGGGGTCTCTTTGTGGTTACTTCAACACCTGTGGAAGTACAGACCTCCCCATGTCTCCCACTCCAGGAGACCCTTGCATCTGTCACATCCCCTTGCATGATGGTAAACCAGCCCTTTCCATCCAAAGAGGAGCAAAGCAGGTGTGGACTGCATTACCTCTCAGCAATTTGGAAAGGGTTAAGAATGTACTAGAGATGTATCTCCAGCCAGGACCTCTGGATTCAGCTTAAAATATTCTGATTTTGGAAAACAGTGAAAAGATTAGCGCATCACAACCACAGATTCGCAATTTAATTTTGGCTGCCGTTGGCTGGACTCATTCTTTCTGGAACAATGGGCAGGTTGTCAGCACTCTGCTACTCAGCAATGTCATCCAGGGTGATTTCTCATTGATATAATGATGCTGAATCCAGATTAAACAGAAAACTTGTGCTACCTATGTGATTAATATGTGATGATGGAGTAATATACAAACAAAAATAACTTAGAGTTACTCAAGAACAATGGCAGAGATATCCATGAACCTTGGAAAAGCAAAGTAGGAGCAAAGAGAAGTGACAGGAGACCCTTAGCTTGGTCTGAGACACGGTTTTGATTTTCATATTGTTCCAATGCTGCAGAGTCCTTCCATAGTCATTCTGAGCAGTAGATCCACTATTCCCTTAAGGACTGAATGCTTAATTAAAGAAACTAATGACCAAATAAGTGTCACTGAAGTATATACTTATTATGATTCAAATAGTAGTTTTTATTATATTTCAACTTCTTAAGAATGGGTCTTGAAAGCCGATGTATCTTTAAAAAACCTAGGAGTGAAAGAAGCAAATTGAGTACACAATGTTCCTCCCAACTACATCTCAGGTCCAAATCTTAAGTGGACCTTCATTGTCTTTTTTTCACCTTCCTGCATTAATGTTGGGAAGTCCTTAGAGATGGGCATTGCACAGATCAATTAATCTAATTGTGAGATATGTGTATTGAGTTTCCAAGGTCATATATTAGTCCAAGTTCAGCCTGTGCCTGCACCTCTTCAGTGGATGGTTCTTGTCCAGTAAGCTGCATGGCTGTGTCTTCTGCTGTGGTTCTGCGTCAGGAAGCTCCCGGCTGACAGCATGCTCTCAGGAATGTTGTGCACAGAGTCTGAGCCTTTGTTGGGCACCAGGTATGGGTGGGTCTTGGGATGTGCACTTCTTTGTCATGACCCAGCAGAGAAGCTTGTAACCCAGTTAGTGCAGAGGGACCGCTTGGATGTACCAAGGACTACTGGAAATATCATTTACTCATCTTGAGGACAAATGTCACTCTTTGAGTAGCCACATGGAAGGACACCAGCATGCACAGTTTCTTGTATGGGTTTCTTGAAGTTTTTGTTTTTATTTAAGGTGAGGGTATCAGATACCATTTAAAAAAATTTGTCTCCATCTAAACTGGTTCCATATTCCATCTAAATCTCACCCATAACCACACAAAATGGTTCAGTCCTTCAAAAGTGTTTCCTTACCTTTATGAAAGGTGTATGGTGGTGGTGACAGGATGAGGAGGAGGACGACAGGACCTGAGGTGCAGGCCTTCCCAGGCTCAGGTGCTGAGCTACATCTTCCAGGACATTTGTTTCATTTCCTGTCCATGACCCCGCTCAGCTTAGCATGTAAAATTTATTATCCTTTACAACAAAGACAAACATATATTTATGCAACTTGCTCTTGTGTACTAGGTAGGATAGAATGAAGCCTTGTTGCATTGGTCTGTCTCACCATGGACACAGGGCATCACAGCAGAATCCTGGCCAGCTCTCTCATCAACAAGCAAACCAGCCATTTCTCTTCCCCATCACTGCAGAAAGAGAACCTTTCCATGGTGGTCTTTCCTGTAGGATACTGGGGGATCACAGGGTAGAGCAGAGGGGACACCTGCTGCATGCACTATGGAAGAACAGCTGCAGGCCACAGGGGAGGTCACAGGTGGGGAGGCTGATGGTCATTAGTAGAGATCACTCTCATGGATCTCTCCAGCACTTCCTGGAGCTCACCACATGCTCCTCCATGCTCGAAAACAGATCTCTAAACCTCAAAGCAGACCTGAGGTCAGGCGTTGTTTCCATTCCTACTCATGCAGCTGGAAACATTTAAAAAAGGTATCTGTATTAAGATCTGTAGACCTACGCTAGAACTGTCTAGTGGGAATGAATAAAAATATTTAATGTCTCAATGTCAGAGTAAAAAGTGGTTGCAAGTGTCAGTAGTGTCTCTCAATTCAGCCTTGTCATCTGAGATGATTTCTAGTTGATGAAACTGCAGAGAGTAGGGATTAAATAGGTAATTGTTGCTCTTATGTGAATAATATGGGATATGTAAATAAAATCAGGGAAGAATAAAATCTGGATATTATTGTTACTGTTAGTCATGATTAGGTTAATCACCATGACACTCATCTCATACATCGGGTGACCTGAAGTTACATTTTTCATATTTATGGATGGGACATTTTATTTTTGATCCTCCTATCAGTAATGTCCATGGGAATAGACACAAGTTAAAACACAAGTTAAAAGTGCTTTTCATCAGTTAGAAGAAAGGCAACCAGGCAGAATCTGAAGGGCCACTGAACACTGCAGCCTTCCACTGAGGCACAGTCAGAGTTTCTCTTCATTTCAGCCTCCAGTGCCCTTGACCATGGCTTTCCTCTGCATGTTGACAGTTACCTAAATGGAATTTTTATTAAATCACAGTCACTAAGTATTTATTGAGTTCCAAATTTCCCTTTGATGCTGTGTATGTTGTGGAAATGTTGCTATTTTCTGTTTCCATGAAGCAGTGAGCAGGGAGAGGAGGAGAGATTCACACACTGTGCTCACCCTGGCAGGTGTGATGTGGGTCTGAAATGTGGCCTCCCTGACTCCAGCCCAGGGCACCGTCTCTTCTGCTGGAGCTGGAGGGAAACAGTATTCCCTGCACAAGGCGAAATTTCTTCAGGAGTTATCAAGGACAAAATATTGTTTTTAGGGCAATGCTTCATTTTCATGATGCACATTAGGATTGAGAAGATATAGGTGATAATATTACTTGTATAGGGACATAATTGTAGTTCACAGTGTATTTGGACATTCATTTTTCATTTGAAATCAACTATTCCTGGCCAATATATTACAGATGCATTTTTATTTGTGTGACATGGAGAGAGGCAAAAGGGTTTTGAAATGATTGACAAAATAAACTTTCTATTAAACGATGTCCTTTCCTCAGGTAACACTTTGCCTCAGATAAAGACTTTGAAGGAAGGCATGTACTTCATTGACTGAATTAACCCTTTATGTTACTGTAAACTAGTACATTTCATGGGCAATCAGTATTGTATTGCAGAATCCTTGGATGAATATTTTTAGGTACTTTTAAGGCAATTTTATAAAGAAAACTGTATGGGTACATAATACTCACATGGAAACATCATCAGAAAATTATACCTCCCCACTTCATGACAGTGTGTGTCTGGAAGAGAGGTTTTTAGGAGAATGGAATCAGGCAGAGAAACTATGACTCCAATTCTTAGGTAATTGTTCAAATCTCTCTAGTCAATGTTAGTCCTGAGACAATCATTATCAAATTCATGTATTATAGGACAATAGTACTAGGTAATATTCATAAAGCATGTTCTAAGTGCCAGGATATTGTTAGACAGAGGGTTTCAGGTCTGGTTAGGAATGGGCCACTGACAAACAGAAGAATGAGAAGTTATACTCCATTTATGTATGATTGGCAGAGTGCAGTCCACTGTCATGTGTAACTAATTAGAACAAACAAAGGAAAAGAATGGACGACTGAGAACTTCACATGTAGGGATGCTGACTAAATTGGTATTGTTCTGACATGCTATATATGAATATTCTAAAGTATGGACAGGTAGACATAATAGTGGGAGAGAAGTACAAATTACACACCTTTAAAATTTCTTTTTTAAAAATTTCCTATATGGGTGTTGGCGAGGATGTGGGGAGAAAGGTACACTCATACATTGCTGGTGGGGCTGCAAATTAGTGCAGCCACTCTGGAAAGCAGTGTGGAGACTCCTTAGAAAACTTGGAATGGAACAACCATTTGACCCAGCTATCCCACTCCTTGGCCTATACCCAAAGGACTTAAAATCAGTATACTACAGAGATACAGCCACATCAATTGTTCATAGCTGCTCAGTTCACAATAGCCAGATTGTGGAACCAACCTAGATGTTCTTCAATTGATGAATCGATAAAGAAACTGTGGTATATATGTACAATGGAATATTACTCAGCCATAAAGAATGATAAAATTATGGTATTTGCAGGCAAATGGATGAAATTGGAGAATATCATGTTAAGTGAGATAAGCCAATCTCTAAAAACCAAAGGACGAATGATATTGCTAATAAGTGGATGATGACACGTAATGGGGGGTGGGAGGGGTTAGAGTTAGAGTTAGAGTTAGGGTTAGGGAGGGGGGCAAGAGTAGAGGAAGGAAGGACTGTATAGAGAGAAAGAGGGGTGGGAGGGGTGGGGGGAAGGGAAAAAAATAACAGAATGAATCAAACAACATTACCCTATGTAAATTTATGATTACACAAATGGTATGCCTTTACGCCATGTACAAACAGAGAAACAACATGTATCCCCTTTTTTACAATAAAAAAAAATTTCCTGTATGAGCAATGTTTTATTTTCAGTCTGAAAGCTAGGATCTGCTTTTTATTTTAGTTTTGTTCCTAGGATTCATACTGATATGATGCTTTTGGAAAATATGATTTATTGTTTTTCTTTTTGTGAAAAACATTTTCATTTTCTTTGTTCTTTCCTTTCCTCATTTCCACTTTTCTTCATTCTTTTGACTGATTTATTAGTAAATGTTAACTTGTTCTACTTCTTTCTATGACTGAATGATAGTTTACCATCTTTATATACATGAGGTACTTATCCCTGTATCTGCTGATGTTCATATGAGTAATTTCCATTTTTTGACTATTATGAATAGAGCTGCTATGGCAATTCATGCCTATGTGTTGATTTGAGTACATTCATGACCCTCATGAACCTCATTATGTCATTTCCATGAATGGTCACCATGAATGACATTGGTCCCATGACATGTATCACACAGTGACATTGTGGCCATCCTAATTTGTTCCAGTGTGAGCTTTTATGTTCACGCAATGATGAAGTCAGCTAGCAATGGGTTCCTTGCAACCTACGCCCATCATTGAACACTGACTATACTTGTTTCCAATTATTTGAATTATACCTGTAGGAGTAAGACTGGCCATATGGCCATGGTACACTTTAACTGTTTGGGGAACAGCCCGATGCACTTCATAATAGCTGGCACATTTTACACATGAGGATCCTGATAGCCTCACCACCTTGCCAATAGTTTGTCTCTTCAATTTCATGAAAGTTATAGCCTCCCATGGGTTGTGAGTTGGCTGGGGTGCTTTTGATTTGCATTTCCCTATGACTTATGGAGCATCTTTTCATGTGCTGTAGGCAGTGTATAAATCTGTGAAGGAATGTCTTTTAAATTAACACTTATTTGGCAACTGGATTGATTGTACTTTCTTTTTCTTTAAATTTTATTTTGTTTTAGTTGTAGGTGGGCACAATACCTTTATTTTATTTTTTTATTTGGTGTTGAGGATTGAACCCAGGGCCTCATGTATGCCAGTCAAGTGCTCTACCACTGAGCCACAACCACAGTCTCTGTACTTTTATTTCAGATCTGTAAAATCCCTTATATATTCTGGATACAAGGCCCTTATCAGATATGCATTTTCCAAATATTTCCTCCATTCTTTAGGACGTTTCTCTGGGTTTTGTTTGTACAATTTATTACCTGTATTCAGTACAATCCTTTGCATGAAGTTGTTCATCCTAACTGAAATTTTGTGTCCTTGGACAAACATCTCTCCCCTCCCCCACTCCAGAGACTGAGCCAGTCAGCATTTTACTGTTTCAATGAGTTTGACTTTCTCCCTATTTCAGAGCTCTATTTTTCTCTTTCCACATATTTACTGGTGCATTATAGTTGTACATAATGAGGAGATTCATTGTTGCAAATGTGCACAGAACAATATAGTTTGGTCAATAACACTCCCCAGCCTTCTCCCCTACCTTCCCACCTCCCACCCTCTGTTCCCTTTCCTCTACTGATTTTCATGAAATGCCAGTGAGTTTGACTTTTTAGATTCCACATGTAAGTGAGGTCAAGTGGTGTTTCTCTTTCCATTCCTGGCTCATTTGTCCTAAGAACATTCCACACAGGTTCATCCATGTGGCAGAAAATGAAGGAAGGTCCTTCTTTTCATGCTTCAGTAGTGTTCTTTTGTGTATGTAGACCACATCTGTACCTATAATTCTCACTACAACACTTAGGTTGATTCTGTATCTTGGCTATTGTGACTAATGCCTCCTAAAAATGGGAGTTCAGGTAAATCTTGAATATTCATTACAGAAGTTTTGGATCTATATCTACTCCTGGAATTGCTGCAGCATAGGGTTGTTCTATTTTTAATTTTTGATGGAACTCCATAACATTTTCCATAATGGCTTCACTAATTTACATTCCCACTAAGAGAATTTAATAATCCCTTCTCCAAATCATCACCTTCACTTGCCATTTGTTCTTTTAAATATTTTTTATTTGTTCTAATTTGTCATATATGACCATAGAATGCATTTACCTTTTGATAGATCATATATAAATGGAGTGTAATTTGTCATGTTTCTGATTATACAACATTTGCTTTTTCAATGACAGTCATTTCAATGGGTGTGAAGTGATATTGTGACTTATCGTTGCATCCCCCTGATGGTTAGTGATGTTGAAAATTAATTTTTTCACAGACTTCATGTTCATTTGTATGTTGTGTTTGAAAAATGTCAATTCAGATTCTATGTACTTTTTCCTTAAATTTATTTTAGTGACATATAAAAACATAAAGATTGTACATGTTAATAGTGTAATGTTATATTTCAATATGTATAATTACATATATTGTAGGTGAAGAGTAACTTTAAAAATTTATATTGGCACATAATAATTTTGCATATAGTGACATATAATTATATATTATTATCCATCAATATATTACACATCATTGTGACATGTTCATACTTGCACATAATAAAATATGATCAAGTTAATTCCTCTGTACCTCCCTTCACCCTTCCTTCCTCCATCCTCCAGATACATTTCCTGGACCCTAATGGTCTCCCTTCTATTTTCATGCTAGAGAGAAAAAGTGAACAATAACTTCTAAGTCAGGTTAAGCACATCTGTCTGTTTAAAGACTTGTCATTTCTTTATACTGAAGACTTTCACAATCCTTTTTTCTGGCTTTTAGAAATTCACACTAGATTCTTGTTATCTACAGGTACTCTCCTTTGCAAGAGCACCCCAGAATTCTGGAACCTACCCAGCTGTTACCTAATGTCCATTGATCATCTCTTCCCCATTCCTGCCTCCTGCCTACCTTGCCCAGTCTCTTGTCACTCCCATGTTACTCCCAGTGTCTGTGGGATCACTGTTTTTAGATCCCACCTATGGGTAAGACCATGTGATACTTGTCATTCTGAGCTGGCTTATTTCATTTAATGCACCACAGGGTTTCATCCTTGATAATGGCTGGAGAGTGTTCCCTGATGTGCATGGACCCGTTTCCTTAATCTTCTCATGTGGACGTGCAGTTTGTGTGTTTCCACGTCTTGCAACTGCAATGCACATGGGAGCGAAGATGTTCTTCACAATTCTGTTTTCATTTCCTTTCAATATACACCCAGGAGTGGCATTGCTGGATCTTATCTCAGGAAGGATGGTCAAGAAAATCTATTGAGCATAAAATGCGGATACTCAAACCTGGACTTTGGAGCCTTCCCTGGTGCTAGAGTTCTCAACTGTAAATAAAGGAATTATAATCAGAAAAACAATGAAGCACTATGAGCAGCAGCCTGTTACAGAATACTGCATAAAGAAGCAAAAAACAAAGACTTGTCTTTGCAACAGATGTTTAATTGAGTTGTATTGTGTGGATACAAATTAATCTTTATAAAAGAAAAATTTCAAAAGTGTTTCCTAGCATGTCTTCACTTTTTTAAGCATTGGCAAGTGCAGTGCACGCTAATGTCAGCCTTGTGGTCAGTGATGTCATTCATCATGTGCATATATATATACATATATATGTATATATTTGGTACTAAGGATTGAACTCAGGGGCACTGAACCACTGATACACATCCCCTGCCTCGTTTTGTATTTCATCTAGACACCAGGTCTCACCAGTTTGCTTAGCACCTCACCATTCCTGAGGCTGGCTTTGATTTCAGGATCCTCTTGCCTCAGACTCCTGAAATGCTGGGATTACAGGTGTGCACCACCATGCTCAGCTTCATCCTGTACATTTAACCTTACCATATTGGTCAAAATTGAAATCCACCAAAGCCAAGGACAGTAGTTATGTTGTCAATGGCTCTGAAGAAAAGCAATATTTGACTAAGAAAAGCAATATTTGACTAATATTCTCCTCTCTTCATGAAGGAGAGAAATGAGTAACATCAAAGAATGATGGATATCATAGAATGTAATGGGCACGTAGCAATGCCTTCTGCTCATGAGCCATCATTGTTAACTAGTGTTCAAATAATACAGTGTATTTATAAATATTTCATATCAAAGGAATATATTTCATTGTCTTGGTAAAAAAGAAACTAAATATAACTGACTTAATTTCTTTTAGTCAGAATGTTTTTTCTTAAAGTGGGAAACATACTTTCAATTGTCCACTTTTTTAAATAAGTAGGCTATATTTTACTGTGAATATGGACTTGTTATCTCTAATGTTCTTGGTCTTGTAACACTGTTGGGTGTCTGTAAATTAGATATGTATAGTAGCAACTGAATCATTCAGAAACCAATAATGAAAGAGTTTTAGGAATATCAAGATGGTAAAAAATGAGAAATATTACTAAAGGTATATGGGTCTCAAGTATGAATGCTTGTGAATGTTTGAGTTCAAAATATACACAGAATGTTGGGTGCCTGATTGTTTCATTTTTCCAATCCTCTTGTCTTTTGCAAAAGGTTTTCAAGCAATATATAACCACAAAACCTAGCACATGTCTCAGAATTCCATCTCCTGGCACTCTCAGAGGATGGAGAAGGGCAATCTGTCCCCTCTGGAGTATTTCTGTTCATGTACCTGGTCATTATTCTTGGGAACCAAGCAGGTTCCCAAGGACTGTGACCAGGTACATGGACAGGAACAGTCCAAAGAGGAGGGGCTGCAGGTCTGGATCTTCTGAGAGTCCCAGGAGATGGAATTCTGAGACATGTGTTACATTCTGTGGTTCTATATTGGATGAACACCTTTTGAGAATGAAAGAAGATTGAAAAAGTAAATAAGCAAACCAGCATGCAACACTGTCTATTATTTTGGATTAAAATAATTCACTAGTATAGTCCTTTCATATGAGGGCCATATACCGTCAGCATTATTTCTGAAGTCGTGACAAACCCAAACATCTTAGAACTCTTTCATCATTGATTTTTGTGGTATTCACCTTTTTCTATACACAATACCCTTGGAGACACTCAACTAAAGTTATGTTTTAAAATCAAAAAGCATTAGAGATAAATATGTAATTATGGTAAAATATTTGTTTAAGACAAAACAAAGATAAATATCCTTTCAACTTTAAGAAAAAGATGATTCTAATTATAAGAAAGTAAAAAGCAGGCCCTGTGGCTTCCATTTGTAATGCAGGACATTAAAGGTAGAAACTGAACATCTAGATCTTTAATCCTGCCTCCTTGGTCACATTGCTTTTGTAGTTTAAAGACTTTAATTTCTCTCAGTGGTGGTATCCAGGGTTGGGATGGGAGGAATGGCAAGTTTTTGAAATGCATACCAACCTTTATATTGGAAAGAAGAAAAATTTATGAAGATGGTTGTTTGTGATGGTTATACAATTATGTGTATATAATTAATGTCATCAAACTATGAACTTAATGATGGTTAAAAAGGTAACCATTTTTTTGGCTTTTATATTTTACCCACAGTGAAAATGGAAGTAAAAGAAAATGAAAAAAGAAAATAAACTATTTGAAGAGTGCACAGGATCTCTCTCCTGAGTATAGGAAGAGCCTAGGAACTTTTGGTAGACATTAATATTCTCTTCTTCTCTCTCTACTAATATTAGGAAGTCCCTAGAGATTATGAAAGCATGGACCAATTTGACTAATTGTTAGGTCTATGCACAGAGCCTCCAAGGTCATATGATAGTAAATAATGAGCCAGTGCCTCCAGCCATTCAGGGTGTGCCAAGTCCAGTGGGCTCCATGCCTGTGTCTCCTCTCAATCGCTGTCTGCATGTGGAAGCTCCTATCTTATACTGTACTCATCCCAATCCTGAGGAAAGACTGAGGTATCACTGGGCACCAGGCAGAGCAGGGGTGTTGGATCAGCAGTTCTTCATCACAACCCAGCAGAGAAGCAGCATGACCCTGTAAGTACTGAGGGAGGGGATGGGTGGTAGAAGGACAATGGGAAGCATTGTGCCCTCAAGTGGACATCATGATGGCTTGTGTAGCCAGATGGCCGAATACCAATGTTCAAATTTTCAACTCTAAGATCTATGAAATTTGTGTTCTTGGTTTTAGTGGGGTGTTTCCCATGAATCTCATTCAACACTGTGCTTTCCATCCACACTGGTCCTACTTCCCAGAGACATCTAACCCATGAGAGCAGCAAAGATTCTCTCTGAACTCCAAAATGCATGTGAAAGTGATGATAATGAGAAGGAAGTGACAGCAATCCCCACATCTTGAGCCATTATGAGGGCTTCCTTAATGTGCAGCTTGGAGCTTTGCGTTCTATATGTCTTATTTCATTTCATCCGTATGATCTTCCTCAATGTATAGGTTATTATAGTCCAGGAAAGGGAAGGAGCATTTTGTGTACCTTGTGCCAACTCATTAGGCAGCAAAGAGTGAAGCCTGGTTGAACTGGGCTGGCTAACTATGGACACAGGGCATTTTGGTAGGAGAATCCTGAAAGGTTGTCCCCTTGGCCACACATCTAAACAGTTTTCTCTACAGTCTCTCTGCAAATACTTGTTGCTCACTGTGTTCTTCTCTTTGGGGGCTTCTGGTAGACCCCAGGGCAGAGCAGTGGTTTTCACCTTCCACATCAATGATAGAAAGAGTGGCTAAGATTGCATGCAAAGGAGAGAGAAAGCAGCCATAGAGTCACAGCAGTTATCAGTCTTCCCCACGTCCTGGATACCCCTGTGGCTGTGCCCATTCTCCTCTGTTCTTGTAATTAGCTCACTCATTCTCAAAAGGAGGCACAAATTCAGGTCTTTATTTTGTTCCTTCTTGGAAAATTGGAAGGAGTTTTAAAATATACCTTGGATGTGTTATAAATCCTGGATCTCTCCAAAACTTTCTGATTGTTGAAAAACAAAAAATTCACTGCATTGGATGCAGGGACTTACAATTTAATTGTGAATGCTCCCAGGTCCACTTATTCCTTCTGCAACCTAGGGCAGGTTGTTAGTATCTCTGAGATTCAGCATCGTCATCATACTGATCCCTTGGTGGTACAACTGCTTTGTATAAGGAAAGGCATGTTACCTATGTGATCAATACATGACAAAAGCATTAAGATCAAAGTAAATTTTATATTTATCATTAAAATAAGGTTAACTTCATACCATTCAACTAATGTATTCCATGACATGGAGTTATAGTTTATGGATTTCCTATATCTATAAGGGGTCATTTTATGTTTGTTCTTATGTAAGAATATCATATGCATTGGGAGAGGAACGACTAATAACTAACTCTTTCATTTCCAGTTGTGCAGAGACTATGCCTTTCTTGGGACAGAGGAGGCATTCCAAAAAGCTCTGTAAATATTCAGTAGACCAGACATGGTTCACAAAAACTGGCCATAATCAGTGTGGCTTCAGCATGCTTGAAGATACCCTGTCTGCACTTTTGTCCCTTTCAGGAATGTCCCATAATCCAGAGGCAAATAGCTCATGTTCCTGTCTATGTTATGGACACATAACCCCTGCAATTCCAATCAGCAGATTCTACAACATCTTTGATAATTCAAAGACAATGGCAGAGATTTTCATGGGTTTAAAAAAGAAAATGAGGCAGACAGAGAAGGGACAGGCAAACCTTGTGTTTGTGCTGAAATATTTTTGAAAGTTTCACATGATTCCAGGCTCTTAGTGCCCTTTTACATTTGCATTAATCAATAAACTCACTATTTGCACAATGATTGAATTATTTAATTAAGACACCATAAACAATTCATTTGTATTAATTTCTAGTCTTCCCTTAGGTGCCACATGTGCTGTTGAGCTGGGTTTTATTCTCTCTATGCCTGATGTAGAATAAGCACACAGAGGTGCACAGATTTATACACATTCTGCTCACAGAAGCAGGTTAAATTCATGGGAATAAAATGTTCCTTAACCTCCTCCTGTCTCAAGGTGCTGCCTCCTCTACTATATCAATGGAAATATTATTCCCTATGCAAGATGAAATTTGTTTATGACTTGTCATGGAAGAGTTATTACCAGATAGACTCCAGGGATGTTTTTGGTAGTAAGAATAAGAAGATAAGAAGAGGATGCAGCCAGGGGTGAGGGTGTTGGTGCACACCTGTAATCCCAGTGACTCAGAAAGTTGGGGCAGGAATACAGCAAATTCATGGTCAGTCTCAGCAGGCCCTAGGCAACTTACTGAGACCCCCATCTCTAAATAAAAAAACAAAACTGCTGAGGATGTGGCTCAGTGGTACAATCCCTGGCACCAAAAATAAATACATAAAAAATAAGAGGAGGCAGACAATAATGATAAATTTTTTAAATTGGGACATCAAATATAAGTACTTAATAGTAAACTGATGATGAATCATTTGTTGGAAGTCAAACATCAATCCTCCATCCACATATGTGGAAATTCTTACCTGTGTGATATGGAGAGAGGCACAAAAATTTAGAAAGAATTGTTGTAATAATTAGTGAAAATTAAACTTGAATTACCCTCAGGTAATGCTATGCACAATTAAAGCAATTCAATTAAGTGTGCATACTTGAAAGGGACTGGAAATCACATGTCAATGTAAACCAGTGCATTACAGGGCCAATCAGTGTTTGTACTGTACAATATTTAGATGATCTTCAAGGACTTTTTAGGTAAATGTTTTAAGATACTGTTTATAGATACATAAGTCCATACTGACATGGGAATTCTGAAAGGAAGTTATAGCCACCAAATTCATGTCAGTAATTGCCTAGGGGGGTCAGGTATGCAGGAGAGTGGAGTCATGCAGTGAGAGTAAGAACTCAAAGGTATTGGGTAATAATTCCAATCTTAATAAAATATTGATTATGAGGCAAATATTATTAAGTGTTTGCATTTTCAAATTAGTTTTCAGATTTCTTGACAGTAATAACTAGTAACATCAGTGCATTATTTCTAAATGCCAGGAAATATTCAAAGTCACTGGTTCTCAACTTTGATATAAAAAAATCTACCAGAACTTCACTTGCAGGTTGCAAACAATCTGGATTTGCTCTGAGGCTAGAGTATCTGGGTAGTTTGAAATATCCACAGGTCAACATATTGGTAAATATCTCAATATATTTGATGCACAATTTAAGAGATTTTTAACATTTAAAAAATCATATAAAGGAGGCCGTTATTGTCCCCAGATTACAGATGACCAAAACTTCTCAGATGCTTTTTCACACCTGAAATTTCTCCTTTGCATTGTTTCCTGATTAAATCATTAGTCAGCGAGAGCTGACAAAACAATGAGCCCGTTACCTTCAGGGAGCTGATGTAAGAAAATGCAACCCTTGTATCAGGAAAGATTGATTTAAAATCCATTAACTAGCTGGATGCTGTGGAGCATGCCTCTAATCCTAGTGACTTGGAAGGTTGAGGCAGGAGGATGGTAAGTTTGAAACCAGCCTCAGCAATTTAGTGAGGTCTTGAGCAACTGAATGTGACCCTGTCAAAAATAAAAAATAAGGAAAGGGACTGAGGATATGGCTCAGTGTTAAAGTGCCCCTTGTTTCAATACCTGGGACCAAAAACAAAATCAAAAACAAAAACATAACAACAAAAAACTGAGCTATACCTAAAAAGGCTAAGACTTAAACTGGGACTTTTTTTGGTTCAAAAGTCTTCAGCTATAAATAAGAGACTTATATTCAGAAAAAGCAATGAAACAAAATTACTAGACATTATAAAAAAGAAAAAAACTAAAAAGTGAAGAATTGTCTTCCATACCAGATAGTTTACTGAGGTTGAATGGATTTGGCAGAAGTAAACCTGGATAAAATTTAGGATATTCAGAAGTGTTTCTTAAGGTTCCATTGTTTTTAATCATAAACAGGTACAGTGTATACTAATGTCACATTTGTGGTCATTGATGTTACATAGCTACAGCATTTCAATAAACCATGTATTTCCATATGTGAAGACCACCAAAGCCAAGGTTAGAAGGTAAATGTTAAACAATTTTTCAAAGACAAACTAGATTTCCCTGAGTACTAACATTCAAAAGGGGAGAATTCAGAAAACCCAAGAATGATGAAAAACTCTTGGGAACTAACTGGAACCCATTTATTTTCTGAACTGTACACTTTAACTTGGTGTTTAGATGATGCAGTCCTAGCTCTTATAAAGTGTTTACAAACACTCAAAGTCAAGGAAAATTGTACTATGCTCCTAGAATAACTTGACTGCTTCTTCATTTCCTTTAATTAGAATGACTTTTTTTTTCTTAAAGGAGAAGAGATATTTCTTAGTCTCTATTTTGTTTTTCTTAAAAGAATGGGCTGTTGGACTGAGATTGTAGCTCAGTGGGAGAGAGCTTGCCTAGCCATTGTGAGGCACTGTGTTAGATCCTTAGCACCACATAAAAATAAATAAATAAGATAAAGGTATATGTAAAAAAGAATGGACTGTAATTTACTGTGATCATGGATTTGATCCTCCATATTCTTGGTCTTATAACATTGTTCAATTGAGGGCCTCTGAGGTAGGTGTGTATATAAAGAGGTGAAGAGCAAATAAAAATAAAATTCAAAGACATTTGGGTTTGCTAAAAGTGAGCAATACTGCTCAATATTTATGGTACTGAAATGTGAATAATTTACTTGTGAATACTTTAATTCAAAAATATGCAGAGTGATGACTGCCTTTCATTTTTTTTCCATTTTTCCAACCTTCTTTTCTTTTTCAAAAGTTGTTCAAGCAACGTGGAGCTACAAAATTTAACAGAAGTCTCAGAATTCCATCTCCTGGGACTCTCTGAGGATCCAGAACTGCAACCCATCCTCTTTGGACTCTTCCTGTGCATGTACCTGGTCACAGTGCTTGGGAACCTGCTCATCATCCTGGCTGTCAGCTCTGACTCCCACCTCCACACCCCCATGTACTTCTTCCTCTCTATTCTTTCTTTATCTGACATTGGTTTTATCTCCACCACAGTCCCAAAGATGATTGTGGGCATCCTAACTCATAGCAGAGTCATCTCCTATGGGGGATGCCTGACACAGATGTCTATTTTCATTTTTTTTGGATGTATGGATGATCTACTTCTTAGTGTGATGGCCTATGACTGGTATGTGGCCATCTGTCACCCCCTGCATTACTTAGTCATCATGAAACCTCGCTTCTGTAGCTCCTTAGTATGGCTGTCTATTTTAGCTAGCCTTTTGGAAGCCCTCCTGCATATTGTGATTGTGTTACAACTTACCTGCTTCAAGAATGTAGAAATTTTTAATTTCTTTTGTAACCCTTCTCAACTTCTCAACCTTTCCTCGTATGACACCTTTGCCAACAGCATAGTTGTGTATTTGGATGCTTCTTTATTTGGCTTTTTTCCAATCTCAGGAATCCTTTTCTCTTATTATAAGATTGTTTCCTCCATTCTGAGGATCCCATCACCAGGTGGGAAGTACAAAGCCTTCTCCACCTGTGGGTCTCACCTGGCAGTTGTTTGCTTATATTTTGGAACAGGCAGTGGAGCATATCTGGGTACATCAGTGTCATCTTCTCCCAGTAAGAGTGCAGTGGCCTCGGTGATGTACATGGTGGTTGCCCCTATGTTGAACCCCTTCATCTACAGCCTGAGGAACCGAGACATTAAAAGCACTCTGCTTAGGCTCCACAGCAGGACAATCTAGTCTCAGAATTTATTGCCTCCATTTGGAATGGAGGCTGGAAAAGGCAGCAAAACTAATCATCAAGGTTGGTAAACCCTGCCTCCTTGGTCACACTACTTTTATAGTGTAATGGGTTTAATTTCTCATCAGATTTTATAGTGGAATGATCATTGCCAAATTGCAGGGAGAAATGGGAAATTTTAAACTGGGTACAATGTTTCCATCCAAGAAGATGAAGTTTCTAAAGATGAATGATAATGATGGTAGTAAAATAACATGAATTTAATTGATGACACTGAGTCTTGCACTTAAGAAGGGTCAAGATGGGAATTTTTTGCTATGTTGCTTTGACCAGAACAAAGAATGGGGGGAAAAAAAAACTGATGGATCTTCATTAGAAAAAAAAATAAAGGAAGAACCTGACATGAATGATGTGAATACTACAAAGGAGCTTCATCCTGAATAGAGGGAAGTATGAAAACCTTTGTGAAACTTCATTTTCTCTTCTTCCTCCATAATATTAGGCAGTCCTTAGGGCTTGTGATAACATGGAAAAATTGACTAATTTTTAAAAATTTTTTAATTTATTTTTATTGTAAACAAATGGGATACATGTTGTTTCTGTTTGTACATGGAGTAACAGCATACCATTTATGCAATCATACATTTACATAAGGTAATGATGTTTGATTCATTCTGTTATTGTTTCCTTCCCCCCACCCCTCCCACCCCTCTTTTCCCTCTATACAGACCCTCCTTCCTCCATTCTTGCCCCCCTCTCCCTCCCCCCACACCCCATTATGTGTCATCATCCGCTTATAAGCGAAACAATTCATCCTTTGCTTTTTTCAGATTGGCTTATCTCACTTAGCATGATATTCTCCAATTTCATCCATTTGCCTGCAAATGCCATAATTTTATTATTCTTTATAGCTGAGTAATATTCCATTGTATATATATACCACAGTTTCTTTATCCATTCATCAATTGAAGGACATCTAGGTTGGTTCCACAGTCTGGCTATTGTGAATTGGGCAGCTATGAACATTGATGTGGCTGTATCTCTGTAGTATGCTGATTTTAAGTCCTTTGGGTATAGGCCGAGGAGTGGGATAGCTGGGTCAAATGGTGGGTCCATTCCAAGTTTTCTAAGGAACATCCACACTGCTTTCCAGAGTGGTTGCACTAATTTGCATCCCCACCAGCAATGTATGAGTGTACCTTTTTCCCCACATCCTCTCCAACACCTATTGTTGCTTGTATTCTTGATAATCGCCATTCTAATTGGGGTGAGATGGAATCTTACTGTAGTTTTGATTTGCATTTCTCTTATTACTAAAGATGGTGAACATTTTTTCTCATGTTTGTTGATTGCTTGTAGATCTTCTTCTGTGAAGTGTCTGTTCATATCCTTAGCCCATTTGTTGATTGGGCTATTCGTATTCTTGGTGTAGAGTTTTTTGAGTTCTTTATATATTCTGGAAATTAGTGCTTTATCTGAAGTATGAGTGGCAAAGATATTTTCCCACTCTGTAGGCTCTCTCTTAGCATTGCTGATAGTTTCCTTTGCTGAGAGAAAGCTATTTAGTTTGAATCTATCCCAGTTATTGATTCTTGCTTTTATTTCTTGTTCTATGGGAGTCCTGTTAAGGAAGTCTGATCCTAAGTCAACAAGTTGAAGATTTGGACCTACTTTTTCTTCTATAAGATGCAGGGTCTCTGGTCTCATTTCAAGGTCCTTGATCCATTGTGAGTTGTTTTTTGTGCAGGGTGAGAGATAGGGGTTTAATTTCATTCTGTTGCATATGGATTTCCAGTTTTCCCAGCACCATTTGTTGAAGAGGCTATCTTTTCTCCATTGCATATTTTTGGCACCTTTGTCTAGTATGAGAAAATTGTATTTATTTGGGTTTGTGTCTGTGTCCTCTATTCTGTACCATTGATCTACCTGTCTATTTTGGTGCCAATACCATGTCATTTTTGTGACTATTGCTTTGTAGTATAGTTGAAGTTCTGGTATTGCGATACCCCCTGTTTCATTCTTCCTGCTAAGGATTGCTTTAGCTATTCTGGGTTTCTAATTCTTCCAGATGAATTTCATGATTGCTTGCTCTATTTCTGTAAGGTACATCATTGGGATTTTAATTGGAATTGCATTGAATCTGTATAACACTTTTGGTAGTCTGGCCATTTTGACAATATTAATTCTGCCTATCCAAGAACATGGGAGATCTTTCCATCTTTCCATCTTCTAAGGTCTTCCTCAATTTCTTTCTTCAATGTTTTGTAGTTTTCATTGTAGAGATCTTTTACCTCTTTGGTTAGATTGATTCCCAAGTATTTTATTTTTTTTGAGGCTATTGCAAATGGAGTTGTTTTCCTCATTCCCTTTCAGCTGTTTCATTGCTTGCATATAAACATGTTTTAGATTTATGCGTGTTGATTTTATAGCCTGCTATTTTGCTGAATTCATTGATGAGGTCTAGAAGTTTTCTGGAGGAGGTTTTTGGATCCTCTAAATATAGAATCATGTCATCAGCAAATAGTGCCAGCTTAAGTTCCTCTTTTCCTATTCGTATCCCTTTAATTTCTTTAGTCTGCCTAATTGCTCTGGCTAGAGTTTTGAGGACAATGTTGAATAGAAGTGATGAAAGAGGAACATCCCTGTCTTGTTCCCATTTTTAAAGGGAATGGTTTCAGTTTTTCTCCATTAAGAATGATGTTGGCCATGGGCTTAGCATAATTAGCCTTTACAGTGTTCAGGTATGTTCCTACTATCCCTATTTTTCTAGCATTTTGAGCATGAAGGGGTGTTGTATTTTGTTGAATGCTTTTTCTGTGTCAATTGAAATAACCATATGATTCTTATCCTTAAGTCTATTGACATGATGGATTATGTTTATTGATTTACGGATGTTAAACCATCCTTGCATTCTAGGGATGAGCCCCAATTGATTGTTGTGCACGATTTTCTTAATATATTTTTGGATATGGTTTGCCAATATTTTGTTAAGGATCTTTGCATCTATATTCATCAAGGATATTGGTCTAAAATTTTCTTTCCTTGATGTGTGTTTTTCTGGTTTGGGTATGAGGGTGATATTAGCTTCATAGAATGACTTTGGTAGGGTACCCTCATTTTCTATTTCCTGGAATACTTTGAGAAGTATTGGAATGAGTTCTTCTTTGAAGGTCGGTTGAGAATCCATCTGGTCCTGGGCTTTTCTTGAATGGTAGATTTTTAATGGCTTCTTCTATTTCATTGCTTGATATTGATCTGTTTAAATTGTGTATGTCCTCCTGGTTCAGTTTGGGAGGAGCATATGTCTGTAGAAATTTGTCAATATCTTCAGTAGTTTCTATTTTGTTGGAATACAGATTTTCAAAGTAGCTTCTCATTATGTTATGTATCTCAGTGGTGTCTGTCATGATATTTCCTTTTTCATCATGAATTTTGGTAATTTGAGTTTTTCTCTCCTCTTGGTTAGTGTGGCTAAGGGTTTGTCTATTTTGTTTACTTTCTCAAAGAACCAACTTTTTGTTTTGTCAATTTTTTGAATTCTTTTGTTTCAATTTCATTGATTTCAGCTCTGATTTTAATTATTTCCTGTCTTCTACTACTTTTGCTGTTATTCTGTTCTTCTTTTTCCAGGGCTTTGAGCTGTAATGTTAGGTCATTTAGTTGTTGACTTTTCATTCTTTTCTGGAATGCACTCCATGCAATGAATTTTCCTCTTAGTACCGCTTTCATAGTGTCCCAGAGATTTTGATATGTTGTATCATCGTTCTCATTGACCTCTAAGAATTTTTTATCTCCTCCCTGATGTTTTTTGTTATACATGTTTCATTCAATAGCATATTATTTAGTCTCCAGGTGTCAGAGTAATTTCTGTTTTTATTTTGTCATTGATTTCTATTCTCAGTCCATTATGATCTGATAGAACACAAGGCAGTATCTCTATTTTTTTTTTGCATTTCCTAAGGACTGCTTTGTGGCATAACATATGGTCTATTTTCAAGAAGGTTCCATGTGCTGCTGAGAAGAAAGTGAATCCACTTGTTGATGGATGGAATATTCTATATATGTCTATTAAGTCTAGGTTATTGATTGTGTTATTAGTTCTATGGTTTTTGTTTGGAAGATCTATCTAGTGGTGACAGCGGTGCATTAAAGTCACCCAGAATTATTGTGTTGTGGTCTATGTGATTCCTGAAATTGAGAATGATTTGTTTGATGTATATGGATACACCATTGTTTGGGGCATAAATATTTACTTTGTTATGTCTTCCTGATTTATGGTTCTCTTAAGCAATGTGAAATGTCCTTCTTTATCCCTTCTAACTTTGGCTTGAAGTTCACTTTATCTGATATAAGGATGGAAATCCCCGCTTTTTTACTGAGTCCATGTGCGTGGTAGGTTTTTTCCCATCCTTTCACCTTTAGTCTGTGGATGTCTTTTTCTATGAGATGAGTCTCTTGGAGGCAGCATATTGTTGGGTCTTTCTTTTTATTTCATTCTGCCAGTCTATGTCTTTTGATTGATGAGTTTAGGCCATTAACATTCACAGTTATTATTGAGATATGATTTGTATTACCAGTTATTTGGGCTTATTTTTGGTTTTTAAGTTGGCTTGGTTTCTCCTTTGAGTGGTTTTTCTCTAAGGTAGTTCTTCCCTTTGCTGACCTACATTGTTGTGTTTCATTTCCTCCTCATGGAATATTTTATTGAGAGCATTCTGTAATGCAGGCTTTCTATTTGTAAATTCTTTTAACTTTTGTTTATCATGGAAGGATTTCATTTCATTTTCAAATCTGAAGGTTAGTTTTGCTGGGTATAGGATTCTTGGTTCTTTCAGAGCTTGAAATATGTTGTTCCAGGCCCTTTTAGCTTTTAGAGTCTGGGTTGAGAAGTCAGCTGCTATCCATATTGGTCTCCCACTATATGTAATCTGATGCTTTTCTATTGTGGCCTTCAAAATCCTATCTTTATTTTGCATGTTAGTCATTTTTATTATAATGTGCCTTGGTGTGGGCCTATTGTGATTTTGTGCATTTGGTGTTCTGTAAGCCTCTTGTATTTGATTTTTCCATTTCATTCTTCAGGTTTTGGAAATTTTCTGATATTATTTAATTGAATAGGTTGTTCATTCCTTTGGTTCGTATCTCTGTGCCTTCCTCAATCCCAATAATTCTTACATTTGATCTTTTCATGATGTCCCATAGTTTTTGGAGTTTCTGTTCATGATTTCTTACCATCTTCTCTGTTTGGGCATCTTTATTTTCAAGATTAAATATTTTGTGTTCATTGTCTGAGGTTCTGTCTTCCAAGTGGTCTAGTCTTTTGGTGATGCTTTCCATTGAGTTTTTGATTTGGTTTATTGTTTCCTTCATTTCAAGCATTTCCGTTTGGTTTTTTTTGAGAATCTCTATCTCTTTGTTGAAATGATCTTTTGCTGCCTTCAGTTGCTCTGTCAGCTTATTGGTATTATCATTCATTCCCTGCATTTGCTCTCTTATCTCATCCTTTGCTTCATGAATCATTTTAATCATGTATAATCTGAAGTCCTTTTCTGACATTTCTTCTTACATACTGTCATTGGATTCTATTAATATAGAATGTAGATTTGTTTGGATCATTTTCTTCCCTTGTTTTTTCGTGTCGTTCATGTATCTTCCCCTCTAGCAGTGCAGATCTTGGGTATTGCAGATTTCCCCCTATAGGCTTGTAGTGGCCCTATAGGTTTCCAAAACCTTTTTTCTTAGGGGAGATCAATATTAGCAGTGCCCAATTCAGACACTATGCAATCCTAGACCAAATATCCCCTATGAGGACAATAAAAAAATTGTCATAATAAACAGAATGAGTTCAAATATTATCTTCAGTAAAACAAACAGATTTGCAATAAGGTCTGCAGTTTCAAATGGAGGACAAAGAGGAAGCAGAGGGATGTAGAATGTAGCTGTTAATGGGATAAGAAAAGAATATACAGAAGTTCTAGATAATAGAAAGGGTGAGAGTGTAATCAAAAGAAATTGGATGTGAGCATGCAAAAAAGGGAGAAAGAGACTCTGAGGGAACAGGTCAACAAAAGGAAAAGAGAGCAAGAAAAGTAAAGAAATAAAAACAAATTTTTTCTATAAGGAGAAAAAAGAAAATCTACAGTATAACAGTCATATAGTAATGAAACCTCCCAGAGTTCTGTAGCCTGATGCATGAGATTCAAGCCTCCGGCAGGAGTCTCAGGATGAGTTTTGCCCCACCTAAAGATCGGAGCTCCAGGTTCCAAGATTATCCAAGATGGCTGCTCTGGCTTCCAAATGTGTTGGCAAATGGGGAGCTGCAGCTCAGGGTGTGGCCGTGGTCAGCAGGAGGTCCTGGAAGTGGGATGCGGTTGGTCAGGCCGGGGTCCTGGAGGTCAGGTGTATTTGGTGTGGTTGTGGGATCCTGGAGGCTGGTTGCAATCATTCGATCTGGGGTCCCTGTGATAGGATGCAGTCAGTTGGCCTGGGGGTCCTGGTGGCAGGGAGCAGTCAGTCGATGTGAGGGCCCCAGAGGCAGGGAGTGATTGGTCGAGCTGAGGGATCCTGGAGATGGGGCTCAGTCAGTCTGGCCAGGGGTCCTACGGGGCCTGGCTGTTGTCTCAAACTGGCGGCAGCCACGTGTAATCAAACTTGCAGGTACTGTAACAGTGAACTTCCAGGCAACAGCAGGCAGCTGGTGCTCCACTGGCGGTTGGCGATCAGTTTGCTGACTGTTGTCGAATGATCTGGACGTGAACCTCGTGTGTTGGTTGATGGATAGGTGTAAGGCAGGCGATGGACAGGCAAGAGGCAGGCAAATGGTGGATGATAGGTACCTGAGAGTGAGCAATCTGCACTCAAAAAACGTGTTGATATGCTGGCAGACTGCAGGTGATCACAGCAGACAAATGGGGTAAACAGCAGGGGATCGATAAGCAGCAAAAACTGCCTTACCAAGAAATAGATATCCTCTACTTGAAACCGGAGTTATGGAGTGACAAGGAATGCAGCCTCCCTCCAGTCCACCATCTTGGATCTGCTCAAATTTGACTAATTATGACCTGTGTGCAGTGAGCCTCCAAAGTCATAAAATAGTCAATATTCATCTTGTGCTCCAGCCTTTGCTTGATGACTCCAAAACAGTGGGCTCCATACCTGTGTTTTCTTCTTCCATAGTTTTCTAAGCTGGGAAGCTTCTATCTGACACTATTCCCATGAGTTCTGAGGACAGAGCATGGATCCTGCATGCTCAGATGGAGAATCGATAACCATACCAAGAGTGCACTGCAAAGCTCCACCTTTGTTACCAAGTGTTGCTTTTATTACTGACTTGTAAACTGGAAAGAGTTTTAAAATGTAACTCATTACATGCACCGTGGTTAGACTTCTCCATCTCTGATAAATGGAAAGAGCTTTATAATGTTGAAAACTTTCTGATGTTTTGGTAACAAGGAAAAAGTGTAGTGCACCAGATCCTGGTATAGTGTGGCCCATGTGTTGAAAGCTTGGTCTGGTCTGAGTGCCTTAAGGGGAGATGGTGGAACTTTTAGGAGGTGGGGCCTATTGGAAGAAAGTCATGTCACTGGTGTCATGCTGCTGAAGAGGACATAGGGATGTTGGTGACTTTCTCTCTCTTTGCTTCCCACCTACCTTGAAGTGGGAAGCTACTTCCCATGCACTCCTGCCGTGACACTGTGCTACCCCAGGTCCAGATCAATGGAGCCCCTGGGAATGGACTGGAACTCTGAAACCATGAGCCAAAATAAACCTTTCGACCTTATAAATTTTTATCTTGGGTATTTTGTTAGTGGTTGAAAGCTGATTCACACAGACCCTGAGAGCAAATTGTTTAATTTTGAATCCTCTCAGTTCCACTTATTATTTGCATGATATAGGGCAGGTTGTTGGTGTCGTCCATATTCAGCATCGGCATCTGGGTTGACTTCTAGGTGATACACCAGCACCAGTAGGATTAAGTAAAGTGGCACCCCTATGTGATGAATGTAGAAAGTAAAATAAAATTTAGATACGATTATTAAATCATGATAAGGTAACCTCCATACCAAGAGTAGCACTCAGCTGGGTCTCCCTGAGTCTCACATGCAGGGACATGGACAGTTTTGGGGACCTGGGGGTGGGTACCCCAGGTCCACTGCAAGGCTGACGATGATGCAGGTCAAAGTTCTAGTCTGTAGCAGGGTCACACAGACCTCTGCCTAATGCTGGGGAAGGTCTAGGGCTCCATCTGGGGCTCTGGTCTCTACACAGAGCCATTGTTCTCCACCCAGTGTGGCACCTCACAGGTCAAAGGCCTGTGCTGGCTTTCATGCCCAGGTCCCCTGCAGGGGGCCCTTGCTCACTGATCTTAGTCACTGCTGATGCCTGAGGTTGGGGGAGGGATTTGGAGGCAGACTCTGCTGAAGGGCTAAGGTAGTTTCAATAGGTCAACCCACGGTTTGGGTATGATAGTGGGGGGGTCTGACTCTGCAACTCCCCCTCCCTACCTTCTTCAACGCATCTTTTCTTTTTCTGATGCTGTTAAGCAAGAGCTAGTTTCCCCAGCTCTTGTGAAACTGCTTTGGTGCATATACAGCTATTCAATTCGCTGTACCTGTGAGGAGACAATCTCTGGAGGATCCTGGCCACCATTGTGGCCTGCACCTCTGAGGACCTGTTCTTCTCTCTACCCTAATTCCCTGGGAACACTAGTGTTTCTTGATCCCTGGCCAGTAGCACGGGAGGCTCTGACCTCCAGTGGCCTCCGTGGCAGCCCCACTCCAAGACCCAGCTCCCCAGGCCCTTTCGCCCTGTCAGCTCAGGATGGAGGCAGAAATGCGTCTCTGGCACGCACTCAGGGCCGCCACCTCCCGGGCTGCTCCTCAGTCCTCCTCCCGCTGTGCCCGCCTGTCCTCGCCTGGTTGGGGAGGGTGGTGGGGCCCATCCCGGGCTGGTCCCACCGCCCCCGTTCTCCCGCAGCGCTGCGCCCCCGTGCCCCGTCGGCTCTGCCCACCAAGGGCCGGTCCCGGGGACCACAGGGGGACCCCGCGCTGGGCCCAGGGCCGCGGCTCCTGCGGGCTGGAGCTGGCCGCCCTGCTGCGTTCTCGTCTCCACCGCAGAGGCCTCGGGACCTCGGGCCACGTCTAGGCTGCTCTGGGGATCTGGGCTGAGCAGGGCCCGCCCGCCCCTGGTCGCCCGCGGAGAGCGCGGGTCTGCCCCCACCGCGACCCTGCTCCACGGGTTGCATTCAGGTACAGGAGCCACTGATTTTTAAATGTGCCAACCCGCCTTGTGGCAGGTGCATTTCGTCATTGATAAAGTGACGCTTTTGAGCCCCATGTCTGTCGGCGCTTTAACTCACAGGAACGTGCTCACCTGCCAACTTGGACTTTTCCTCTCCGTTCCTCCTACTTCCCTCTTGAGTTGCTTTGCTGCGCTGGTGAGGATTTGGAGTTCAGTGGAGATTGGCCTTCAGGGTACATCCTGGTCTCCTTCTGATATCGGAGAACTGATCTGCCCTTTCAGTGTTAATAGGACGTTTGCTGTACATGCTTGTATTTTATTCCTAATGAGACTTTTCCCTTCTAGTCCTCTAGTAGGCTAAATTATCACCACCCATGGGTATTGAAATAGTCAATGTATTTTGTCTAAGGGAATGAACCAAATCATCTTTTTCTATTTATGTCGTGAATGAATCAGATTTGATTTTTAAGCATCCTTTATTCCCAGGATGAAATGTATTTGGTTTATGATTTATACTTAATTGTTCATTTCTCAAGTGTACTGATATGTTTACATTATTTGTACTTTGTGTATGAGATCTTGCTTCAGGTTGTACTCTTTTGGTTCTAGCATAAATTCATAGGTACGAATGTCTTGAAAGAGGAAGGTCTCATCTGACTTGTTATTTTCATGATTTCTTCTTTTTCTGTGCTTATGGCTAGAGTTTGGATTCAATGATTTGAGTTAAAACTTTATGTTGTGTTCACTTGGGTATGTCTATGGACTACTTCCCAGAAACATGTCTCTTTCCAGTTTCAGGTTAGAGTTGTCCTAAAAAAGAGGTTGCAGGTGGTTTGGAAAGCTTAAGGGAAGGATCCCTAGTTTCTGTTTTTCAGGGCCATGAGACAGATTTATGACGAGCTGGCTGGTTCCAGTTTCCTGCTTATTTGCAGGAATATTAAACCAATTAATCCATACATGCCCGAAACTGAACAGTAAGTGCTTGACTTCAGTCTCCTCAGAGGCTGCAGCTGATAGACATCTCCATAAACTCCTCTAATGATCCCAGTAGGATGTGTAGTTGGGGTCCAGGTTCCTGGTGTCTTGAACTAAGAACTCAGCAAGCCATGAAGAAGTAACAGGCAGAGCACAGGTGTAATAACGCTATGGAAGCATAGTGAAAGCAATGCTCCAGCTAGGCAGTGGCTTAAGGCCCCTGTGACTGGGCAAGGCTTATCTTGCATGCTGTGCCCCAGTCCCCTCTGCTCTCAGACCTGATTAAAGACCTCAACCTGTTCGTTCCCATTGGTTACTTTGTTTTTGTCTAATTAGAATATGGAACCTGTGCTGGGACTTGCCATGGTGATAAACCCTCAATTGTCATGGTAATGGGACTTACTGTAAACAGGGACATGATGACTCATACCCCTGTCTTGTATTCCAACAGGCATTTTTCTTTTATCCTGCTGCTACCATCTTGATGTCTCTAAACTCCCTGTATTATGGAAGAAGTGTAGTTACAAAGGAAGAAGGGAATCCAGTCAGGAAAGTATGAGATACTACTGTTCTTTTGTCTTTGAGTCAAGACATATTGCACTTTTTAGTATAGTTGTGTGTGTGTGTGTGTATTCATAGATTCATTCAACCAAAATAGCTAAGGTTTATTGAATGATTACTTATCGCGTTCCCTCTGGCCGCAGAGAGAGACACGACAAACGTCTGAAGCTTTGGAAGTTTATTATGCACAGTCCCTCTCCTACACTTCACTTCTCTACCGTTCGGCTCTCGCCTGCTTCGGCCGCTCCGCGTCTCCCACTCGGCTCTCGCCCTCGCTTGCACTCTTCTTCCTCGCCTCTACTCCTACTCTAAGCTTCTTCTTCTCCCGGCTTATTCTTACTCCCAGCTTCTGCGCACTCCCAGCTTCTCTTCTCTCAGCTTCTTCTCTCAGCTTCTCCTTACTCCCAGCTACTGCGCACTCCCAGCTTCCCGCTTCTGCTTCCCCTTACTCCCCCACCCACCAAGCTTATATACACTTCAACCAATCAGGGGAGAGCACACGAGGTAAACGCGCGGACAGCTGCAGGCATAGAATAGGTACACGAGGGGGGCATGCTCTAATCACATCGTTAACTAGCCAATCATTGGAATTCGCTGGTTGTTTACTGTATAGCTGGCCGCTTTTGGCTCAGCGTCAGGCGCCATCTTGACCGTGCCCAAGGCTGGGGGTCCTGGAAACCCCGACAGATCCCCCTTCTTTATTATTAAACTAAGGCTGGGGACCGTGTCTGTCTTAGGTTGAGTGGTCAGCATATGTCCTTACCCGTCATCAGAGCCTGCAGAGCATGCTGCAGCTCCTGTCTTAGGTTGGTACACAGCCACCTCCTTCATTGCCCGTCTTTGACTACCGGTCCAGCATCAAGAGCCATACTAATGGGGGGCTGTCGGCCTTTAGGGCGGTCATGGCCTGATGAAAGATAATTTGATCTCTCTATTGGCTAGCTTGTAGATGCATGCCAAAACGAATGAAGAGAAGGAGGCCAAGGCAGAGGAGTACCACCATAGCTTCTAAGCCTGCCCGCTGTTTGACAAATCTATAAACAGAAGAAAAACCATGTAGCCATATTAAATACAGAAACAACATACATCCCAGTAGAGTTACAATACGGGCAACACAAACACCTCTCAGGGAATAAACGCATCCCAGTCCCAAAAGTTCTTGCAAGGTACCCACTTATTCTTATAGTAAGTCCACTCTCTGATAGAGTCTCTATGGTCTGTAAGGCTGCAGCTGTATTTTCGGCCAAATGATCATTGTTATGGTTGTGTCAATGCTGCTACTGCAAGGACTGTGATGGCAATGATCACGGCTGTTGCAATGTCAAGGCCTCCCCTGTTTCATGATAATAGCACTGGCAATTCCATATCTGCAACAGAAACTAGGACTGGTAGGAAGAAAGAAATGTGCATCAAATTGCACGGGTGGCAAAAGAACCATTCCAGCATTGTGAGAGATAGCACACGGTTAGTGAACAGTTAAGAGGTGTTATTAGAAATGTTAGTTGGTAGAAACATAAAAGGGAGGAAATACACAAGCTGACGTGGGAGGAAAAGCAATATCACAGCTAGGGTCAGCAGAACGAGTTGCTCTACTCTGGGTCTGATTTGTAGTATGATTCCAACGGCAAAGTGCAAAAATTCCTCCTGTTAAAGCAAAGAAAGGCTAGAGATATCCTTGTCACCAAAAGCAGCATGACCTGAAAAATCATCAGTAGAATTGACAGGCTTGTAGAGGAATTGGTGAAAAACAAGAAAAGGAAGGATAAAAAATGTGTTAGTTAGGAGTAAAAAATATGGCCAGGCTAACAATGGCCCATAGGTTCCGGGTTTGCCTTTCCGTCTGAGTTTTTGTTATTGGAGGAAGGCTCAGGCTCGCCATTTCGAGGAGGAGCAGCATCACTTGCATGCTGTAAAACTCTGATTAGCCTTTCTGGAATCCAGACTGGAGTCTGTTGATCCTGTGGGAAAATACAAACAGACCCTCGGACACAACGAAGGACTGGATCTGGTCCTTTCCAACAACCTGTCAGGATATCATTCCATTTTGCCCATTCTTGAGGAGTATCATGGGGATTATAATGTCGATCAGCTGCAGAATGGCCGTCCCTATCCAGAGTTAAGAAATTTAGAATGAAAAGAACTAAATTAAGTTTATCTTTAGGAGACTTGTAGGAGGCTCCTATTCCCCCTTTTTGTTTATTTAGACAATTTTTTAAAGTAAGATGTGCTCTTTCCACAATGCCCTGTCCCTGAGGATTATAGGGGATGCCAGTGACTGATTGGATGTTAAATGTTTGTAGAAACAACCGGAAGCTTTTGGAAGTATAAGCAGGACCATTATCTGTTTTAATAACTTTAGGTATGCCCCAGCCAGCAAATGCTTGTAGGCAGTGTTGAATGACATCTTTTACCTTTTCTCCAGAATGAGCGGAAGCCATAATGACCCCTGAAGCAGTGTCTACTGACACATGTACATACTTAACAGTACCAAATTCAGAAATGTGGGTTACATCCATCTGCCAAATATGACCAGGCAGCAGTCCCCTGGGGTTAACTCCAAAGGATTATACTGGGATTAAAGGAGCACAATGTTGACAATTTTTTACTATTTGTCGAGCCATACATTTAGATATAGGAAATTTTCTGCTCAAAGTAGTGGAATTTACATGAAATTTTTCATGAAAGAGTTTTGCTTGTTCCTCTATGGAAAAAACAAAAATTGATTTGGTGGCCATATCTACCAAGTCATTAGCATTGGCCAAAGGTCCTGGTAAATTAGAATGAGCTCTAATATGTCCTACATAGAATAGATGTTTACGCTGTAGGATAAGGTTTTGTAGCGTAGTAAAATAAGAAGCTACCGTGGACATGGAAGAAATATGGGGTACCGTTTCAAGAACCTGTAAAGCGTTAACGATATATAAGCTATCAGATAGAAGACTGAATGGCTGATTATCTGCTAATTTAAAGGCTAATATTACAGCTGCAAGTTCAGTAACCTGTGCGGAGTTGGGTGGAACTATTATGGTGTGAAGTTGTTTACTGATAAGTACTGCACCTACTCCATTTTTGGAGCCATCAGTAAAAATGGTTACACAGTCTTTAAGAGGCTGGACACTAGTCACTTTTGGAAAAACTATGGGAGTATTTTTACAGAATTGAATCCAGGGATGTTGGGGATAATGGTTATCGAACTGAGCTGAAGTGGAACAATATAATACTGACCAATCATCATCATTATTAATTAGCCATTTAATTTGCTGAGTGGAATAAGGAGTTATAATAATAGACGGATGGATTCCAAAAACAGTAATGCAAGATTCTATTCCCTTGAATATTACCTCAGCAATAGCTTGGGGATATGATTGTAATGTTTTAGCTGGAGAGCTAGGGAGATTTATACTTTGCAGAGGTCCTCCTTGCCAAACTATGCCAAAAGGGGTATGCTTCTCTGAGATTATGATTAAACTTAATGGTTGAGTAGGATCACAACGATCAACGTAACACTGCTGAAGTCTATTCTCTACTAGCTGTAAGAATATCCGTGCTTCGGGAGTAAGTTTCCTAGGGGAATTCAAGTCAGGATTACCTTTTAATATATCGAATAAAGGTTTTAATTCCCCTGTGGATAATTTTAAATAGGATCTGATCCAGTTAATGTCACCTAAGAGTTTCTGAAAATCGTTCAAGGTATTCAATTGATCTGTCCTGATGGTCAACCTTGTTGGTCTGACTGTAGTAGCAGTGAGCCTTGTACCCAGATATTCTTGGATCTCCTCTAATTGTAATTTTTCAGGGGCTATCGTTAGTCCTCTCTTTTCTAATGATTGAGTTATAAATTGTAATGCTTCTAATAAAACTTCTTTTTCTGGATGGCAAATAAGTATGTCATCCATATAATGATAAATCAACAATCTCTTAAACTTTTGTCTAGTAGTTGTTAATGCTTTATCTACATATATTTGACATATAGTAGGACTGTTAGCCATAACTTGAGGCAACACGGTCCATTCGAATCTCTGGTCAGGCTGAGTGTGATTAAGAGAGGGCAAAGTAAAGGCAAATCTCCAACAATCATTTTTGTGTAAGGGTATAGAGAAAAAGCAATCTTTTAAATCCAGAATAATAGTAGGCCAATTTTTTGGTAGCGCAGTGACAAGAGGGAGTCCACATTGGATGGGTCCCATAGGGTACATTTGTTCATTTATGGCTCTTAAATCATGTAATAACCTCCATTTTCCTGATTTTTTCTTTGTTAAGAATATTGGAGTATTCCAAGGAGAGGTAGAATGTTGTAAATGACCTGCTTGTACCTGCTCTTGTACTAACTTATGAGCTGCCTCTAGCTTCTCTTTTGTTAGCTGCCACTGTGGAATCCAGCGAGGCTTATCATCTTTCCATATTATAGGGATTGATGGTTTATCAGTGGCCCCTAGGAAAAACCCAATCCATGAGAATCATTTTTTGGTGGAAGTAAAGGCAGTGGTTGGGTAGATCCTTGACTATGTCTTCCTAATCCTTTTTTATCATCATAGTTCATATTTTGTAACATATTTCTTACAGGAGTCCCTTGGTAAGTCTGATCAGTGATGAGTTTCATATCCATTTGCTGCAGGACGTCTCGTCCCCATAGGCTAATAGGAACATTACAGACATATGGCTGAAATATTCCTGTGTGTCCCTCTGTATCTTTCCACGATAATGAGGAAGCACTTTGATTGGGGCTTTCTGCTACTCCTAAGCCTCTCAAGCTCTGAGCTGCTGTGATCAATGGCCAGTGCTTTGGCCAGACCATTGCGCTAATAATACTTTTGTCTGCTCCCGTATCTAATAAACCTGTAAATTCCATATTTCCCACTTTTAATTTTAGGAGGGGCCTCTGTCCCATATCCATAGTAAGGTTTATTAAAGTGGTTCCTGTTGATTCAAAACCTCCTTGTCTTTTATTTGTATTTTTACTGGGCCACAAAGAATGTCGACTGGGTAATATAAGCATTTGTGCAATGCAATCCCCTGGAGAGATGACCGTAATTCCTTTTGGTGAAGAGACCAAGGCTTTTATTTGTCCAGTGAAATCAGGATCAATAACTCCTGGGTGTACTATAAGTCCTTTCAGTGTTGAGGAACCTCTACCTAGTAATAGTCCTACACTGTTCTGTGGGATTTTTTCATGCCAATCAGTATCAATCATCTGCACCCCCATATCTGGGGTTAGTATGAGTCTGGAGGTGGCACAGATGTCCAATCCGGCACTTCCTGAGGTGGCTCTGCGCTCCCCTTCTCTGTGGGAGGATACCACCATTGGGGAACTTGTTGAATTACCCCGTATATTTGTTGCGGGCCCCGGGGAGGGCCCTGTCTCCCGTTTTTTTGAAGTTTAGGATTCAACCCTAGGAAATTGTCCTCCCTATCTCTAATAGACTGACAGGCACTATTCCAATGACTTCCTCTTCTGCGTCTTGGACATAGCCCAGGTCTGGTTCCCAGGTTATTCTTTGTATAGATGTTCCCACCTTGGGAAAAGGGTGGCCTTTTGTTTGGACAAATGGCTTTTAGATGTCCCTTCTGTCCGCACACAAAACATGATCCTAAAGACTCTTTATTAGTTCTTGAAGGGAACCTCCCCTGGGCTTGTGCAAGTGCGGCAGACAACAAGGTGGTTTGTCTGTCTATGGCTGCTACAAAGGCACTGCTCTGCGCCGAAGTATCATTTACATCTCTACACACTTTTAAGTAGGTGGACAAGTCTTTGTTTCTCCATGGTCTTATGGCCTCCCTACACCATTTGTTAGCTTGTTCGTAAGTCAATTGTTTTACTAGGGGCATGGCTTGCTCTGCATCTCCGAAGATGTGTGATGCTGTCTGAATTAGCCTATCGACGAAGTCCGCGTAGGGCTCACTACTCCCTTGAGTTACCTTTGACAACTGGCCCTGCAAATCTCCTGCTCCTTGTAATGTTTTCCAGGCCTTGGTTGCAGCCACGGCAATTTGCGCATAGACTGCTGGATGATAATTAAGCTGTGCCTGAAGAGTTTCATAAGGTCCTACGCCCATAAGCATGTCCCTATCGACTTGGGAATTCCCCGCTGCTGCATTTCGGCGGGCGGTATCCGTAGATATTTCTTGCCATGATGTTTTCCACATAAGGTACTATCCCCCAGACAGAGCGGCCCTAGCAAGATTAGTCCAGTCCTGAGGCACTAAGTTTAATGATGTCAAGGTATCTACTAAGGCTATAGTAAAAGCTGACTGAGGACCATATGTGCTAACTGCTTCTTTTAACTGTTTCACTATTTTAAAGTCTAAGGGTTGGTGGAATCTTTGATTTTGAGCATCCTCAAAAACAGGATATGCTACAGATCCAAGATGACTCCATTCTGAGCGTAACCCGAAACCGGACGCTTCATGAGGGGGTTCCCTATTTATGGAAGGTGCACTAGGCAACACGGGCACTAGAGGGGGCTTTTTATCTAGTCTTAATCTTTGTACTCTTTTTTCCAGTTCCTCTCCTGATAATTCCCCTTCTGATAGTTCCTCATCTGAATTAGTTCCTTTTTCTGAATTTTGAGAAAGATATGAGCGTTCCTCTTTTATTTCTTCCAAAACCTGTCTTCCCTCAGCTAAAGGCTCGGTGAGTGAAGGTTTTTTTGTTTTTATCTTGCAGACAGGATTTAATAAGAGACCAAATAGCCATAGTGCCTACTGGCAAAGGGTTTTGCCTATCCGCTATACGAAGGTCCTTCCCCAGCTGTTCCCACTGTAGGGTATTCAAAAGGCCCTCATCCAAAAACCAAAGGGAAACCCTTTCCACAGTATCGAGAAATACTTTAACTGTTTTTTCCTTTAATGGCGTCCCATGGTTTTTTAATAGCTCCCTGAGGGGTTGCTGCCTTCTGAATTTAGACGTTTCAGACCCCATTGTTACTAATTTGAATAGCTTCAGTTATGGCAGTTACAATAACAAACAGTGGCCTAGCTGCCAGGAGCAACGAGATTACTGAAAGGAAAACTATCAAGTGTGCATTAGAATTTTTATAGCGGCTTTTCACGTACTACCTACACCCTAATTGGACCGCTTCAAGCGTGTTTCTACTTTCACTTTAATTGGACCGCGTTCCACGCGTCAGGACCGCTGATGGCGTATCCCGATACCTTTTAACCCGCGTTCCACATGTCAGGACCGCTGATGGCATATCCCGATACCTTTTAACCCGCGTTCCACGCGTCAGGACCGCTGATGGCGTATCCCGATACCTTTTAACCTGTGTTCCACGCATCAGGACCGCTGATGGCGTATCCCGATACCTTTTAACTTTTTTATAACCGGTTTAACTTATTAAAAAAAATTTTTTTTAGATATCTTACCTTGTTTTCTTTATAAGGTTTTCATCTTCCCGGGTTTCGGCACCAGTTATCGCGTTCCCTCTGGCCGCAGAGAGAGACACGACAAACGTCTGAAGCTTTGGAAGTTTATTATGCACAGTCCCTCTCCTACACTTCACTTCTCTACCGTTCGGCTCTCGCCTGCTTCGGCCGCTCCGCTTCTCCCACTCGGCTCTCGCCCTCGCTTGCACTCTTCTTCCTCACCTCTACTCCTACTCTCAGCTTCTTCTTCTCCTGGCTTCTTCTTACTCCAAGCCTCCGCGCACTCCCAGCTTCTCTTCTCTCAGCTTCTTCTCTCAGCCTCTTTTCTCAGCTTCTTCTCTCACCTTCTCCTTACTCCCAGCTACCGCGCACTCCCAGCTTCCCGCTTCTGATTCCCCTTACTCCCCCACTCACCAAGCTAATATACACTTCAACCAATCAGGGGAGAGCACACGAGGTAAACGTGTGAACAGCTGCAGGCATAGAATAGGTACACGAGGGGGGCATGCTCTAATCACATCGTTAACTAGCCAATCATTGGAATTCGCTGGTTGTTTACTGTATAGCTGACCGCTTTTGGCTCAGCGTCAGGTGCCATCTTGACCATGCCCAAGGCTGGGGGTCCTGGAAACCCCGACAATTACTCTGTATCAGACACTATTTGAAGCACTATTGCTATGACTCATTTAATGTTCACAAAACAACTGAAGGGAATGCCGTCATTATCTACATTTTATAGATGGGGAAAATGAGGCAGAGAAACTAAGGCACGTGTCCAATGTCACACAGCTAGTAATTTCCCAAATCTGCTTGGATTTAAAATTCTCTTTTAATAATCACAATATTATGCAAGAGTAATTTGTGGAAATAGTGTCTTCTATGATTCATGGAAAATCCTTACATTCTGACTTAAAGTACAATTTGGACAAGTAACTCGTAATAGCCAACATTTGTTACATATTTGTTTTAGTCAGCTTTTTTGCTGCTGTGACTAAATGATCTGACCAGCACAATTATAGAGGATGAAAGGTTTATTTGAGGGCTCACAGTTTCAGAAGGCTTAGTCCATAGAAGGCCAGCTCCATTCCTCTGGGCTCAAGGTGAAGCAGAACATCATGGAAGATGAGCATGGCAGAGGGAAGCAGCTTGCATCATCAGGATGGAGAGAGAGAGAAAGAGTCTCCACTCCCCAGATCCAAAATATATACACCCAAACCATGCCCCAATTCCCACCTCCTCCAGCCATACCCCACCACTTCAATTAATCCCATCATAGATTAATTCACTAATTGGATTAAGACTGTTATAACCCAATCATTTCTCCTCTGAACCTTCCTACTTTGGGGAGACATCTCACATGTGAGCTTTTGGGGGACATCTCACATCCAAACCATAACAATATTTATGTACCAGGCACTTACATATCATTGTATATATTTTTCATTTCATTTAGTCCTCACCACAAACACTGAAAGATGAGGACTACTATTCTGTGTGTGTGTGTGTGTGTGTGTGTGTGTGTGTGTGAGAGAGAGAGAGAGAGAGAGAGAGAGAGAGAGAGAGAGAAACAGAGAGAGAGAGAGAGAGAGAGATGCTGGGATTGACCCCTGGGACTTGTGCATGCAAGGCGAGCACACTACCAACTGAGCTGTATCCATGGCCCCACATTTTAAAAAACAGAAACAGAGTCAGGGAATGAATAGAGAACATATCCCTGTAAAGGTGGAGCATAATGGGCAACCATCTATCTGATTCAGGCGTATCCGCCTTTCACCCCTTAGCTATGTTTCCATCAAGATCAGCAAGATCTGAGAGACTACTCTGCTAACCTGTATAGTCCTGGTACTTGATCCTGGAAAAGATTTCCCTAAGAGGGCAAGAGACCATTCCAGTCACCAGCTAAGGCATCTCCCAGTGGTCTCTTGCAGTTCTAATTGGCATTGGGGAGAATGACCAAGTCACATCTATTCTGGGACACTGGCTGGATTGTGTGTCTGTATTTCTACAAGGTTAAATCACAGTCACTGACATGTTAATTCATCAAGGTCATGTTCCCTGGTGAGAGCTCTCAGTTGGTCACCAGACTTTCCTACAGGGGTAACCCTTTCTGAGTCTTCAAAACACTCTCACCTGGGTTGATTATTACTAATTGATTATTACAGTTTGTGGTGAGGACTGGAAGGAAATATCCCTGACTGTCCACGGTGACTACCTCTGAGTGGTAGGGCCGGGCTGGTGTGGGAAAGGAGCACAGTGTGATGAAAGGGAATGTGCTTTGGCATCAAACCTGGACTCAATCCTTTGTCAACAAGTTGTGGCGCCTTTGTTAAGTTGACTCACCTCTGACCCTCAGATATTCCTAACACCAGATGGTGATTAATTGCACTTAACTCCCAATCAGGGCTACCGAACTTATTAAGACAAAAAGATGTCCAGTTAAATTAGAACTTCAGGCAAATACTTCATGTATTCAGAATATAACTATATTAAGAAATTATTCATTGTTTATCCAAAATTCAATTATTTAAACAGAGATATTAGGATTATCTGACAAAGGTTTAAAAGAAGGCAATCCATAAATGCTTCAACAGACAACTATCAGCATGCTTGAATCCAATGGTAAAATAAAACGTTGCAACCAAAATTCAATTTTAAATGGGCGTCTTGTGTTTTATCTGGAAACTGTATTTCTCAGGCCACCAAAAGGCTTAGACATAAAGTGAAAAAACTTGCTGCTTATATGGCAAGCTTTTATGAAATATGGTAGCCATTCTTGTAACTTTGATATAGTTACACTTAAAAACAAGAATCCCAGGAATTTAAAACTAATTTGGTATTATAATGTTTACGGTTCTGGGCCACATCAGCTGTGACCCCTGGCATTTCACCTAATTTATTAATTTATTTAATATTCAATCAGCAAAGTATGATCTGTGCACTAAATCCAGCTTGCCACCTATTTTTGTAAATAAAATTCTATTAAAGCAGTCATTCTCGTTTGGGTACCTGCTGTCTCTGTTTCCTTTTGTACCATAATGATAGAGTTGAGTTGTTGCAAAAAAGACCATAGCCTACCAGGCCAACAATATTTACTATAAAGCTCTTTATAGTGAAAAAAAACTTGGTGACCCCATCCCAACATCATTGAGTTAATAACTGAATTATTTACAGGATAATTGTAAGAAGGAAATCGATTCTATGTGAAGTGCTTGGACAGTGTCTGGTGTTTAGGAAAGCATCAATAAGTGAAAGTTAGAGTCATCATATGCGTTACAATCTAGATTTAACTGTCCTCCAAAGACCATGTGCTAAAGCTTGGTCCCTACCCTGTGGTGCTGTTGGGAAGGGCTGTTTAGGAGGCAGTCTAGTGGAAGTGCTGTAGTTCAACGGGGGCCCTGGAAGGGAGTGTGACTGGTCACAACCCCTCCTCTCTTTGCTTCCTAACCCACACTTCCCCACACGCATCCATCATGATGTTCTTTCTAGCCCTGCGCCCAAAAGCAATGGAGTCAAGTGGCCACGGACTGAACCTCTGAAACCATACGCCAACATGAACTTTTTCATCCTTAGAAGTTGTTTATCTTGGGCATTTTGTCACAGCATTGGAAAGCTTTCTAAAACACTATTAATAGGTCAAAGAAGAAAATCATACAAAGGTTTTAGAGATGGTAAAATTACATTTGGCAAATTAAAACCTATTCCAGATTGAAATTTTTGATGGAATAGAAAAAGTATATTTTAAACCAACAGCCAGCATCAGGTTTACTAGTAGAATCCTAGAATAATTTTCATCATAGTAAGCATTTATGTTTCTAGAAGAGGTAGCTTGTGCATTTGGACAGAAATAAAGTAAGGGCAACAAGCCCCACAATGATGAATATATCAGATAATACAATTCTGCTGAAAAAAAGGCTAGAAAAATTCTTAGAATAAAGAACAGCACTAGGTAACATAAATTCTTTAATCATTTGTAATAGGTCAACAAATTAATTATGAATAAATGAAGCCAATGATGACATTCAAATCAGCAATAAAAATTGCCAAGGGATGACCCCACAAGACATGAGAAGGGCTTCTGCTAACAGAAGCATGAAGCTTTTCTTGAAGACATAAATATGTTTAAATACAGAAATGTTTGCACGTTCTAGAAGGAAAAGTGTTAGTCAAGAGGCTAATATTTCTAATATTTTTTAATCATCAGTGCAAATGCAGTGAACCAAAATCACAACTGAATTCTTAACAGAAAATAATCTAATCCTTATGGGGAGAGTCTTCCTTTTGGATACGTGACCAGAGGAGGTCAAGTGAACTTCCCCTGGGAAAGAGTAGGGCCCAGGAGTCACTGAGCTAGATCAAGGACACCGACTTTCTCCTGTGGTTTCCACAAGACTGTGGTGTCTTCAGGGAATGCAGCACAGGGACCAGTTTGCCTAATAATGATCTCTGTGCATTGCATTCTCAACGTTGCACAACAGAAACCACCAGCCTGTCTCCAGCCCCCTGACTGCTGGTCCCCGTCCAGAGGGCTCCACACCTGTGTGCCGTCCCAGAGTTGTAAATTTCATCAGGGGGTTCCTGCCTGAAATTGCTTTCCTGCCTTCCTGATCAGAGCCCTGGCTTCCACTGCTGTTGGGGCAGAAGGGAAGCAGTGGATCAGCATCCTTGGTCATGCCCCAGCACGGAGGCAGCCCCGTCCAGTGAGTGCTGTGGGAGAGGCTGGATGCAGCAGGGACTGCTGGACAGTGTTTCCTGAGTCAGGACAAATGGGCAGTTGGGGATCATTAAACAGGAGGACTATGGAATGCAAAGTTTGAGCTTGCAGGTCTATAAAGTTTTATGTTCTTGGTTCTGATGAGGATATGGGAACTCTCCTTCAGGGTTTAACTTTCCACCCATGCTGGCCTAGCTCCTGTAGGTGTCTTCCATGACAGCAGGAAATAGTTCTTCCTAATCTATCCCCTGAGCACCCAGCGTGGTCATGATGATGGTAAGGAGAGGATGAGGACAGCATGTTCACCAACACGCACTGAAGGCTCCCTCAGTGCCAGACCCAGAGCTAAGGTTCTATGTAACTCGCTTCATTTCATCTGCATAGTCACCTCAAAAGAGGAACGCACACTATCATCATTTTACAGGTGCAGAAAGGAGCACAGCATTTAAAACTTGTACTAGATCTTAGGATCAAGTTAGGTTAAATACAGGTTTGAACCTATGCATCCATGCTCCAGACACAAAGCACCAGGCAAGTCTTCTCTCCTGATATCTCACCAGCTTTCGCTTCCCAGGTCACTCCAGGCAGAGACACCTGCTCACTGCACTCTTCCCTGTGGCAGGGGCTTCTGACTGACCTCGGCAGAGACCAGTGGGTCTGCTTGCTGCATCGGCTCTAGGAAGGGTGGCTGGGCTCAAGGCAGGCATCACAGAAAGGTCAGATCTCTCTTGTCCTTGCTCCTAGATTTTGTTCGCCTGTCAGTTCCACCTTCATTGCCATAATTCAGTTCCTCTCCATCTCTAAGGAGATATGAAATCAGGGTGTTGTGTTGCATTTCTACTCAGGAAACTGAAATTAGTTAAAATATGTATTTTAGATGGGTTTTGGTTAAGACCTCTGTACCTGTGTTAAAGTTTATGAAGTGTTAGAGAAGCAGCAAAGAAGTTTAGGACATAGACTTCTGAGACCAACAGTTTAATCCCGTGTCCTCCACTTATTTCTTGTGTGATCTGGAGCAAGCCTTTACTGTCTCTGAACCTGAGTATGTCAGTCGATCTCTTGGATTCCACTGCATTGTTACAAGGATGAAACAGAACACGGAAACTACTTTGGTCATTAAACATGATGGGGCATATAGAAAGGGCAAGATGCATTTTTGATATTATCCTTAGCAGGATACCTTCATACCATTTCATGAGAATATCCTGTGATCTTAAGCTGGAGGTTTCCTAGGATTCCAGAAAGAACATTTTATTTGTGCCCTGATGCAAGTAGGCCCTGAACATTTGAAGAGAAATGACCGAATCTCACTCATTTCTGATTCCCTGGAGTCTGCAGAGTAAGCAACCAAAACAAAAACAAGAAAATCTATTTAAAAATGACTGGACTTTTCCTTCATTCTCAGGAACACAGCATATGCAATATTTTCCTGCCTCACTTCTGTCAGGATGTCCTTCCTGTAGGATGAGAAAAGAAGATACATTAGGGTTTATTGTTTTATGGAAAGGGATTTCTATCAACCCATTATCTTCCTATTAGAAACTCTCTATATTTTAGCTTTTAAAAGTGGCAGAGAGGGCTGGGGAGATAGCTCAGTCGGTAGAGTGCTTGCCTTGCAAGCCCAAAGCCCTGGGTTCGATCTCCAGCACAACAAAAAAAAAAAAAAAAAAAAAAAAAAAAAAAAAAAGTTGCAGAGATTTTTCAAATAATAAAACAAATCACCAGGAAAGAGAAAAAGATAAATCTTACTTCATATACTTAGATATCTTTTAGGACTTCACATCATTCTGTGCTCAAATTCTCTGGGACAAAAAAACAAAACAAAAACAACAACAACAAAAAAAATGTGTTTATCTCTCTGCCATATAATCAAGTAAATGGACATAAAAAAACTGTATTGGATTGGATTGTATTTAATTAGTACAGGTGGAATAAATCCCAATAATAATTCAAATTCTGATTATAAAATGATGGGCAAATGTTTGAGTTCCACTTCCTTTAGGTGCCTACCTCTCTAGAGATGAGTTTTATTCTCCCCATTACCAGATCAGAGAAGCTAGCAGAGAGAGTGGAGAGCTTTACACATACTTCACAGTGAGTGTTAGAAGATGTGGGACTCAGACCTGGGTCTACTGATTCTACTCTTAGGACTTTGTCCCTCTTGTAGAATTCTTTTTTTCCCCTGTCTAACCTGCTTTGTCACAGATGGACAAACCATGGCAGAACCATTGATTCTTTCTCTTGGGATTCATCAAGTTCATTTGTGGACTCAGGGAAGAATCCAGTGGTGTATAGGGGCATTTACAACATGAGTATTGTGGATTATATGCTTTCCTATGAACCACAATGCATTTTGCAGCTAAGTGGAAATCTTAGATATGGAAATGTTATTCCCAATATAAGATGAGAATTTTTTTGCATGGAGCTATAAAAGATTGATTATTATAGGATAGACTTCAGGAATATTTCTCATTCAATAACTTAATAAGAGAATATAGTTGATAGTAACTTTTTTTCTATTTAGAAAACAAATGTATACAATAAGTAGCAAAACTGAACAATGCACTGGATTTTACAACTCACACAACTATCCTCTAGTGCACATACCACACACAAACTCTCACTTGTGTGATGAAAGAGAAGCATAAGAATTTTCATAGGATTATTGTAATTAGAAACAAGTTCAATCTTCAGGTAATATGCATTAGTAAAAGTTATATCTACATGTGTATATTTTACAGAAAGACTTCAACTCAATGTTATAGTAAATAAGAATGTGTTAGGTACAATAGATATAGTGACATACTAGTTACATAAACTTTCAAGAAAACTTGTATATACATAAATCAATTCTAACATTATGGAATCACAGACAGAAAATACATTTACCAAATTCAGAACTTATTGCATTTGGGGGACAGATGTACAGAGCAACTGAATTATTCACGGATACAAGAAAACACAAATTTTATTGGAAATATCTCAAATCTCCATAAAATAGTAATTCTTAAGCAAATATTAAATGTTTATATTTTTAATATGGTAGTGGGTATCAATGATAGTTATAACAGAAAATATTAATGAAGCATTTTCTAGTGCATGGCAATATTCTAAGACATTGATTCTTGACCCTGGCCCACCAAGAACTGTACATGTGGAGATCATGATTTAATTGGTTCTAAGCTATGGCAGAGCATCAGTGTATTTTAAATACCCACAGATAAATAAAATGTTCAACTAGGATTGATGACCACTGATCTAAGCACTTTACGTGTTTCATTTCATCTAATTTCTTAAGCACACCACTGTAAGGTAAGTTCAACTATAATCATTTTACAATGTGGAAATTCCCCAGGTGTTTGTTACATTGACATGTTTCTGCTTTTTTCTTTTGTATTTTCCCCCAAATTAAATCATACTCTGAAACACCAAGAGAAATGAGGATCACAGTTGCTCTCAGGGAACTGGTGAAGGAGAATTGAAATTCCTATATCAGGAAAAATTGAAATGAACAGCTGTTAACTATGCATAGGAAAGTTGGATGTCAGGCCTGGATTTGGGGAAGCATGGCCCTAAATTCCTCAATTGTCAGCAAGAGGGTTGAATTTGAAGAGGACTCAACACTTGTAAATGTTTAGGAATAGTAATTCATGTAAGTTTGAACCTGATCATCCGATCACTCCATACTATGTACACATATCTTAATATTACTCTATAATCCCCAAATATGTGACTATAATTTGTCAATGAAATAAAAAAAATATATATTTAAGTACTTTGACCAAGCTACCACAAAATGAGTGAGCATTTATTTCCATAAAGGAACAAAGTCAAGGAACAAAAATTGATGGAAATATGTGAAGATAATTGGTACAAAAATGCTTTCTGATTCTGAAACTTTGGCTTTAATTTAGAATTCAGATACTGTAATTTTAACAATTATAGAGGTTATCAATATTCTGTATCAGAGGAATTTTCTTTTTGCATTGGATTTAAACACACTAAGACTGCTTCTTACATTTTTAAAAATTAGAAAGATCTTTTTAAAGGTCATAGTAAATTTTTCCATATTTTCTTAAGAGACTATTATAATGTGATCAAGATTTATCTCTACTGTTTTGTTTTTGCTTTTCAAACAACATAGTCAAGTATCTCAAAAATAATTGTGTATAGAAAGAGGTGAATAACACAAAAATCAATGATCAAAGAGTTCTAAGATGTTTGGGTTTGTCAGAACTAAGAAATATTGCTGAGTATATATGGTCCTCAAATGTGAGGACTTTACTAGTGAATTGCTTTAATTGAAAGTTATGCAGTGGTTGTTGCTTGTTTGCTTATGTGCTTTTTCCAACATTTTTCTCATTTTCAAAAGGTGTCCAAGTAATACAGAGCCACAAAATCTAACACATTTCTCAGAATTTTTCCTCCTGGAACTCTCAGAAGATACAGACGTGCAGCCCATCCTCTTAGGACTGTTCCTGTCCATGTACCTGGTCACAGTGCTTGGGAACCTGCTCATCATCCTGGCTGTCAGCTCTGACTCCCACCTCCACACCCCCTATGTACTTCTTTCTCTCCACTCTGTCTTTGTCTGATATTGGTTTTATCTCCACCACAGTCCCAAAGATGATTGTGGACATCCTAACTCATAGCAGAGTCATCTCCTATGTGGGCTGCCTGACACAGATGTCTCTTTTTCTCATTTTTGGAAGTGTGGATGATCTGATTCTGGCTGTGATGGCCTATGACCGGTACGTGGCCATCTGTCACCCCCTGCATTATCCAGTCATTATGAACCCTCGCCTCTGTGGCTTCTTAGTTGTGATGTCCTTTTTGCTTAGTCTTTTGGAATCCCAACTGCACAATTTGATTGTTTTACAATTTACCCACATCAAGGATGTGGAAATTTCTAATTTCTTTTGCGACCCCTCTCAGCTCCTTAATCTTGACTGTTCTGAAACTTTTACCAAAAACATAGTCCTATGTTTTGCAGGTGCCGTATTTGGTTTTCTTCCTATCTCGGGGATTCTCTTCTCTTACTGTAAAATTGTTTCCTCCATTCTGAGAGTCCCATCATCAGATGGGAAGTACAAAGCCTTCTCCACCTGTGGGTCCCACCTGTCAGTTGTTTGCTTATTTTATGGGACTGGCCTTGGGGTGTACCTCAGTTCAGGTGTCTCAGTTTCTCCCAGAAAGGGTGCAGTGGCCTCAGTAGTATACACTGTGGTCACCCCCATGCTCAACCCTTTCATATACAGCCTGAGAAACAGGGACATCAAGAGGGGTATGTGGCGGGCCCTCAGAAAAGCCATTTAATCTCAGGTCCTGTGCCATCCATTTGCAGTGTGAATTGGAAAAGGCAGCAAAACCAAGCTTCTACCCCTGCAAATCTCACCTCTTTCATCTCATCATTTTGTGCCTCTCATGGGTTTCATCCCTCTTTATATTTCATATTTAAGTAATGCTTTTATGATCCATCTTTAGTGAGACTGTTCTCTATCCTTTGTACATCTTACTCCCTGCATTCCTGTATCCTATCATATCTACAAACCTTCTGGAAGTTCTTTTTAATGATACAGGCATGTCAGAAAGATGAACAATGTTTTTATACACTTAAAATCTATGTCTTTTCTAGAACTCATTTGTACTTTTCATACAATGTTTACTTACAAAATTGACTTATGCAGGTTATCTCTAAGGATGCATATTGCTAGTCCTCAAGCTTGCCTTGGTGAAGTCACCGAGGGTGCTTTAGGAATACTGATACCTGGGTCTCACCACCAGGAATTCTGATTTATTGAATTTGTATGTGGTCTGAGCATTTGTAGTTTTAGTGTACCCCTAATTTCTGCTGATAATTTTAGGAGTTTCCTTGTATGGAATGAGTTACTTTTCTCTTGTTGCTTTCAGGAGTCTCTGTTCATGTGTGATTTTTGACTGTAATATATCTCAGTGCAGGTGCCTTTGGATTTGTCATAGTTGGAGTTTATTGAGCTTTTAAATGTTTTTGTTGATGCCTTATAAGTATACCTAATGATGGGGTTCATTGTGATGTATTTATACATGCATATTTTATACATAATTTTTTTCCATTTTATTCCCAAGTACTTCCATCTCTCCCTTCCTGCTCCCCCAATCCCTTCCTCTATCTCATTGATCTCCCTTCTATTTATTTATTAATTGGTGTATTATAATTCTACATAAAAGTGAGATTCATTGTGAGACAGTCATACATGCACATAGCATAATTTGGCCAATTCCATTCCCCAGTAACTCCCTTTTCCCTCCTCCCACTCCCATTCTGTTCCTCTGTTTACTTTTCTTTCTTCTGTTTTCATGATATCCCTTTTTTATTTTCTTTTTCTCTCTAGCTTCTGCAGATGAAAGAAGTCATTCAACTCTTGTCTTTTTCAATCTAATCTATTTCACTTATTATGTGGTTCTCTAGTTCCACTCATTTACCAGCAAATGAAAAAATTCATTCTTCTTTTCAAACTACACTGAGACTGTGATTGAACTGTTTGAATGTGTATGTTTACTTTTTCAAATTCGGGCACTTTCAGTTTTCAATTTTCAAATTGGATCTCTGTCCTCTCTTTACCTCTTTCCCGAGTGGAACTTCCATAATGCTTAATTGGTTGGCTTGATGGTGTCCCGTAAGTCCCTGAGGCTCCCTTCTTTCTTCTTCATTTTTTTCTTTCGATTCTAGGATTCAATAATTTTAAGTGTTGAGATCATGCCCCTGACCCGAATTGAGGACTATGCAGGAAAGTGGAGGGATGTGACCTGGGTTTTAGGTACTTAGATCCCAAAGATCTGCTAGAAATTGAATTGGACAAGCAGCTAAAATGCTCCCAAGGGTGTCCACCTGGTTTTCTTACCCTTGTGACTTCCTCTAATGGAATGTGGAATAAACTCAATGACCTTCCTTCAGGAATGAAAATGTGGAAGAAGTGATAGGAAATCACATCACCTCTGGCAACAGAGTGAAAAAAAAATCTGGCTTTTAACTGTGGAAAAACAGAGAGGTTCCTCAAAAACTAAAAAATGGCACTACCATATGATCTAAGAATCCACTACTGGGTATATACACAAAGAAAATCAGTCTGTGGAAGGGACATCTGCGCTCTCATGTTTACTGTAGCACTATTCATAATAGTCAAGAAATGGAAACAATATATGTGTCCATCAATGAGCAAATAGATTAAAAATATATGGATATGTGGGACATGAAGACAATGGAACACTTCTGAGTTATAAGAAGGATGAAATCATATCATTTTTCACAACATGAATGGAACCAGGGAGAGAGAGGAGTGAGGGATAGCATAAAGTTGATTAATATGTACTAAGAGTTGAATAATAAGAGCTAGAGGTTATGTGGTTCTGTTACACAGTAGGGTGACTACAGATAATGATTATGCATTGTATGTATTTACACATATAGATCTCATATATTTTTTAAAAGCTAGAAAAAGGATGTTGAATGATTTTGCCTTAAAGAAGTACACCAGTTAAAAAATAATAGGAGGAAGATCAGTAGAGTAGAGAAAGGTGGTCAGAGGTAGGGACAAGGGGAGTAAAAGGGGTAGTACTGGGGATTGAAATGGAACAAATTGTTATATGTATTTATGAATATGTCAAAATGTATGCTAAAATTATGTAAAACTATAATGCACTAATAAAAACATTAAAAAAGAAATGACAAATGCTTGAAGAATTAGATACGCTTACCTTGATTTGAACATTACACAATGTATATTTGCATCAAAACACCACAAGGTATCCCATAATTATAGACAATTTTATGTATCAGCTAAAAATTTAAAAACAATAAAAATATTTAAAAAAATTATCTTTGAAAATGAATCTAGCTTTCTCTCTACTTCTCCTCAAGTATTTAGGTAAAATGTAAGTCACCATATAAGTATGTAAGAATCAATAGTTTTGTAAGATGTTATGGTTTAGTTATGTGGTGTCTTCCAAAAGCTCATGTGTGAGACCCTGTGAGAATGTTAAGAAGCAGAATGATTGGACTACAAGAGGTGTAGCTTAATCCACTGATACGGATTAACTGAAAGTTAGTGGTAAGCAGCTAGGGTGTGGTTGGAGGATGTAGGTCACAAGGATGCATTTGGATGTATACTTTGTCCTTGATGAGCAGAGTTCTCTCTGCTTCCTGAGCTTCTTTCCTCCACCACACTCTTCTACCATGATGTTCTGCTTCTCCTCATGCTCAGAGCTATGGGCTGGCTGTCTATGGACTGAGAGCTCTGAAACCATAAGCCAAATAAACTTTTCCTCCTCTAAATGTCTTAGCTGGGCCTTTTGGTCACAGGGATGAAAAAGTAGACTAAAACGTAAGATATCAATGCAATTCAACTGGAGAGAAAAAACTTAGAATTGAACACACATTTAAATTAGTTTAGAATGCATACATCTCTAACACAAAATGCCAATCCAAGAAAGGACTAAGGAAATGAAAATAAGATGTTCTCCTTAGAGACAAATACTCAGAAACAGAAATAGTATTTTTTTTGTATAGAATATCTAATTCTACCTAGACATGATAGTAATATAATGGATTTCTAGATATCAAAATCCCACACCGAATTGTTAAATTGAATTAAAGTCTGAATTTTATGTACATATTGTACAACTTGGAAGTCAGAAGCAAGTACAGATGAGTTTCCTCCTGCAAAGTTTTCAAGTACATGTACTTTTCTCCTTTTCCTCTTCTATTGATATTATGTCCTCAGAGACAGGATAACATGGGTCAGTTGACTAATTAGGAGCTATGTGCATTGAACCTCCAAGGTCACACAATTTAAATAATTAGTGGGTGCCTTCAGACCTTTCCTTTGCCAGTTCAGTACAGTGACTACATCCCAGTGTCAACTTTCCTTCTGGTCACTGGATCAGAAGGCCCAGCCTGAGTTTGTCTTCTTCAGAGTCCTCAGAATAGACCCTGAGACTTTACTGCCCATCAGGTAGAATCATAGCAGTGGATCCACACTGCTTGGTAGGGCCCCAAGAGAGACAACAAAGCCCAGTAAGTGCCGAGGGAGATGGTGGAAGGAGGAACTGTCAGGACATTACTTCCTCACAATCAGGACAAATGACAATTGAGAAAGTGTATGGATTCAGCTTGAAATGACCACAGCCATCTTGAGTTGTAACCAGCATAATTGTCCCTGAATAATCCTAGCTGGGTTTTCCCACATAGTTTGCAAGCAAACTGTAAATAGATAAAATCAGTATAGTCACCTGTAGGGTTTTAATATTGGACACTGGCTCCAGGGATGCACCTGACCCTTTGAATGTACATTAAGATAAACCAGGTACATTCCAGTCAAGATAAAGTCACTTTTGTCCTAACCCATAACTATGCACCTCTTTCTGACCCCACATGTGGAGATTCAACTTGTCTTTCTGCCACTCAGGACCACACTTCTGTCAGTGAGTCCCCTAATAAATTTCATTCTGTGAAATCCTATATCTCTTTCTTTGGTTTCACCATACTTTGGGGTCCTTCCTAATATGTTAGAATCAGGCTTTTCTGGAACAGATTGATGGGAGAATATAAAAAATTTTACCTCAGAGAACAAAATTTATAATTTGGTTCTGGAATGGTCTGGAATTCTTGTTCAGAGTTCTGCTGTCCTCTCACACTGGTCCTAGCTCCTATAGGCATGTCTCTAAGCTGTCCCTTAAGCAATCCAAAATTGTCATGCAAGAGATGATGAGATTGATGAGAAGAAGTGTATTACTCAGAGTTCTCTAGAGGAACAATACCAAGAGGATATGTATGATTATAAAAAGGGGATTTATTAGATCAGAAGCTGGATAGCTCTGCAATGGCCATCTGCAGGCTGAAGAACTGGATTCCTTCAGTAGCTGCTTAGTCCCGAAGCTGGGGCCTCAGAACAAGAGGGATCAAGGATGCAGCTCCAGTCTGAGACAGAAGGCCTAGAAACTCCCTGGAGAGCTGCCAGTCAGAGTCTGCTTTGGAAGAGTGATGGAGCTAGAGTTTGATGTCCTCAGACAATTGCAGGAGCATTCAAAGCGCTCTCTCAAGAAGAATCAAGCTTTTTAAGGAAGTCAGATCCTAAGCTAACATGGTGAAGATTTGGGCCTACTTTTTCTTCTATTAGGCACAGGCTGTCTGTTCTAGTGCCTAAGTCTTTGATCCACTTTGAGTTGAGTTTTATGCAGGATAAGAGATAGGGGTTTAATTTCATTTTGTTACATATGGATTTCCAATTTTCCCAGTGCCATTTGTTGAATAGTCTATCTTTTCTCCAGTGAATGTTTTTGGCACCATTGTCTAGCATGAGATAACTGTTTTTATGTGGGTTTGCCTCTGTGTCTTCTATTCTGTACCATTGGTCTACCTGCCTATTTTGGTGCCAATACCATGCCATTTTTGTTACTATGGCTCCGTAGCATAGTTTAAGATCTGGTGTTGTGATGCCTCCTACTTCACTCTTCTTGCTAAGTGTTGCTTTGGCTATTCTGGGTCTCTTATTTTTCTAAATTAATTTCATGATTGCTTTTTTCTGGTTCTATGAAGAATGTCTTTCGAGTTTGCATCTGCTTCCTCATTCTTCCATATTTCTTTTCATCCAGGCCCCTGTTTATTGAACTGTGCTGCCTGCATTAAGGGTGGGTCCTCTCAGTTCATTGTCCTCCATGCAGCAACACTCTCACTGACACACCCAGAAGCCTTTTAATCTTAGGCATCTCTTAATCCAACCAAGTTGGAATTCAGATGAATCATCACAAAGAAGACAAGAGCAACCATGACACCATGAGCCTTTATGAAGGACCTCCTAGTTGCCAAGCTCTCAGCTTTGTATTCTCTGTAGCCTGTTTCATTTCAACTGCATAGTCTCCAAGTTGTTATTGCTCACATTATTGTTATTTTAGAGAAAATAAAAGGAGTATAGGAATTTTATACAATGTGCACTACATTTTCAGGTAGTGGGGAGGAAATCAGATTCGAATTGCGAAGTCTGACTCCAGACATAAGGCACTGGCCAGTTTCCTCCCTGGACAACCCAACCAGTCATTTCACTTCCTCATCACTCCAGGAATAGTCCCCTTTGCTCCCTGTGCTCTTGTCCTGTTCTTGGTGTTCATGGTCAATCACAGTGAAGAGCAGAGGGTGACACCTGTTTCATCTACTCTGAAGAATGGCTGAGGTCACAGGCAGAGGTCACAGGAAGAGGTCACAGAAAGCATACACACATGAGAAGCCATGGCAGGACTCTCTCTTGTCCCTCTCATGTCACTTCAGTCACCCACTTCTTCATCCACTCTTGCAGTCGTTCCACTGAGTCACAACGGAGACCATTAAGTCATGGACTTGGGTTCCATCCTACTCAGGAAACTGGAGTTAAAAGATGGGCCTTAGATCTAACTGTGGTTAAAGTCTTCTAGAACACTGATTTAATTTTCAAGAGATCAAGAAACAAATAAGAATGAAATTACGGCATTTGTTAGTAAATGAATAGAGTTAGAGAACATCATGCTAAGTGAAATAAGTCAAGCCCAAAAAACCAAAGGCCAAATGTTTTCTCTGATATGGGGATGCTAATTCACAATGGCGAGCAGATAGGGGAGAATAGAGTTATTTTAGATTAGGTAGAGGGGAGTGAAGGGAGGGGAAGGGTCATGGGGGTAGGAAGGATAGTAGAGTGAAACAAACATTATTACCTCATGTACATGTATGACTGCAAGACCGATGTGATAATACAATATGTATAATCAGAAAAATGAGATCATACTCTATTTATGTATAATCTATCAAAATGTATAAATGCATTCTACTATCATATACAACAAAATAGAACAAATTTTAAAAAATTAAGAAAAGAAATGTGAATAGAACTCAGACTGAAATTTAATATTTGCTCCACTGTTTTCTGTGTGACATAGAGCAAGTTCTTAATATCTCTGAGACTCTGCATTGTCATTGAATTAATATCTAGTTGATACAACTGCACTGAGCAAGGCTTGCACAGGTAATGAATGATACATCCTCTGTGCCAAGGAAGGTGTAGGCTCTGGGAAATCCAAAATGAATGCTTCAGTCACTCCTCTCCAAATATTCAGAATTTCCTTACATAAGAACAAAAATGTCCTGTTAGGGGACTAGGAAAGCCATAACACAAGGTCCCAGGTTATTTAGGTCAAACAGTATAGTGATAACTCTTATCCTATTTTAAGGATGTGGACATCTCTAATTTATTCTGTGATCTTTCTCAATTCTTTAGATTTGCCTTTCTCAAACCTTTACCAAAAGCATGGTCACATATTTTGTTGATGCTGTATATGGTTTTCCTCCTTTTCCCAGTATAATTTTCTCTTACTATAAAGTTGTTTTTACTATTTTGAGAATTCCAACACCAGGTGGGAAGTATGAAGTCTTCACCTGTGGGTCTCACCTGTCAGTTGCTTGCTTACATTATGAAGCAGAAATTGGAGTGTCCCTTGCTTCAGCTGTATCACATTTTCCAAAAATGGTCCAAGTAGCCTCGGTGATATACACTGTGGTCACCCCCAGGCTGAATCCCTTCATCCATAGTCTGAGAAACAGGGACATGAAAAGTCCCTGAGAAGTCTCCCCAGCAGAACGGCTAATCTCTGGACCTATGGCTTCCTTTTAGAATATTGGTTGGGAAAGGCAACAAATCTATCTATACCTGTAAATCCTGCCTCCTTGGTCTTATTATTTTTGTAGTTTAATGTTTTTAACCTCCATCATCTTACATAGTAGGGAGATGGTTTCCAGGGTTGGTGGGAGGGAGGAATGGGAACTTTATAAAAGTAGGCACTGTTTCAATTTGAGAAAATGAAAATTTTCTGGAGATGGATAATAGTGATGGTTTCACAACAATGTAAATGAGGTTACTGCCACTAGGGAGTGTATTTTTAAATAATTTAAATGGTAAATGTTTGTTATGTATATCTTAGCACAGTACAAATAGAATAAATAAAAAAACACATACAAATGAAGTGACTATTGCACATGAGCATCCTCCAGAGTACATGAAGGTTTAAAAACTTTGGTGGGCATTCTTTTCTCTTATACTTCTTTCTCCATTAACATTTATTAATTCTGTAGAGGTTGGGATAACAGACCAATTTGTCTAATTATGAGCACTGTGGATTGAGACTCCAAGGGCATATACTGGTAAACATTCACCTTGTGTCTCCAGCCTTCAGCATGATGATTCTAGTCCAGTGGCTCTATGCCTGTGTCTGCTCTCCCATGATATACTGCACCAGGAAGGTCCCATCACTATATTCATATCAATCCTGAAGACAGAGTCTGAAACTTCACTGGCTCCAGGCAGAGGAGGAGTGTTGGATCCATAGTTCTTGGTCACGAGGCAGCAGACACAGAGTGTAACCAAGTAAGTGCCGAGGGAGTCAGGGACAGAGGAAGGACTGGCTATGGGAGCATTGTTCCTTTATTATTGAGACAAACCTGATGTCCATTTCCCTTTCACTCCAGGAGAGACCTCTTACTTCCTGGGTGTTCCAGCTAGATCACAGTGGAGAGCTGTGATTGGCACCTGCTGCCTGAGTTGTAGGTAGGATAGCTTTGGTCACAGGCAGTGTTCACAAAGCAGTGACTTGTAATTCAGCACAGACCTCTCTCTCCCTCACCCCAAGACATGCATGCAGCTCTCTACGTCTTCCATCATTCTTACAATCTGCCACTCAATCTCAAAAGGAGGAATAAAGTTGGCTCCTGGCATTCCTAGTCAGGTATCTGGAGACCTTAAAATGCACTTCAGATATATCTGTGGTTAAGGCCTCTAGGCTTCTCCTTAAAACTGATGGTTGAGAAACAAACATTTCAGTGTCCCAGGTCCAGAGACTGGCAATATAATTTTGAATTCTGTTAGCTTCTCTTTTCCTTCTTTCCATCCTCCCTTCCCTTTTCCCTCCTGCTTGTGTGCGTGATCTCTCTCTCTCTCTTTGTCTCTCTCTCTGTTTCTTTGGATTACTATTGGGGATTGAACCTAGGGCCTCATGCTTGCTAGGCAAGTGCTCCACCAATGAGCTATTTCCTGAATCCTCCATTTATTATTTCTGTTATGTAGGACAAATGTTTAGTATCTCTGAAACTCAATATAGTCATTTGAGTTGGATTATAGTTGATAGAACTTCACCAAGCAAAGATTAGACAGATAAAACATGCTCTCTATGTGATTAATATAGAATGGATAAATGGATATAAAAATAACTGCAGGGGAGATCCAAGATGGGGAACTGGAGGGAGGCTGCGTTCCTTGTCGCTCCTTAACTCCGGTTTCAAGCAGAGGATATCTGTTTCTTCGTGAGGCAGTTTTTGCTGCTTATTGATCCCCTGCTGTTTACCCCATTTGTCTGCTGTGACCACCTGCAGTCTGCCAGCATATTGATGTCTTTTTTAGTGCAGATTGCTCGCTGTCAGGTGCCTATCATCCACCATTTGCCCGCTTCTCGCCTGTCCATCGCCTGCCTTACACCTATCCATCACCCAATGCACGAGGTTCACCTCCTGACAACAGTCAGCAAACAGATCGCGGACTGCCAGTGGAGCACCAGCTGCCTGCTGTTGCCTGGAAGTTCACTGTTACACTACCTGTAGGTTTGATTACATGTGGCTGCTGCCATTTTGAGACAACAGCCAGGCCCCATAGGACCCCTGGCCAGACTGACTGAGCCCAGTCTCCAGGATCCCTCAGCCTGACCGATCACTCCCTGCCTCTGGGCCCTCACATCGACTAACTGCTCCCTGCCACCAGGACCCCCAGACCAACTGACTGTGCCCTATCACCAGGACCTCAGACCAAATGATTGCAACTGGCCTCCAGGATCCCACAACCACACCAAATACACCCGACCTCCAGGACCCCTGTCTGACCAACCGTATCCCGCCTCCAGGACCTCCTGCTGACCACGGCCACACCCTGAGCTGCAGCTCCCCATTTGCCAACACATTTGGAAGCCAGAGCGGCCATCTTGGATAATCCTGGAAGCTTGAGCTCCGATCTTTAGGTGCGGCAAAACCCATCTTGAGATGCCTGCTGGAGGCTTGAATCTCATTGTCAGGTACCTCTCATGCATCAGGCTACAGAACTCTGGGAGGTTTCATTACTATATGACTGTTATACTGTAGATTTTCTTTTTTCTCCTTATTGAAAAAATTTAAGTTTTTATTTCTTTACTTTTCTGGCTCTCTTTTCCTTTTTTTTACCTGTTCCCTCAGTCTCTTTCTCCCTTTTTTGCATGCTAACATCCAATTTCTTTTGATTACACTCTCACCCTTTCATTTATCTAGAACTTCTGTATATTCTTTTCTTATCCCATTAACAGCCACATTCTACATCCCTCTGCATCCTCTTTGTCCTCCATTAGAAATTGCAGACTTTATTGCAAATCTGTTTGTTTTACTGAAGATAATATTTGAACTCATTCTGTTTATTATGACAATTTTGTTATTGTCCTCATAGGGGCTATTTGGTCTAGGATTTCATAGTGTCAGAATTGGGCACTGCTAATATTGATTTCCCCTTAAAGAAAGGGTTTTGGTAGTCTGGCCATTTTGACAATATTAATTCTGCCTATCCAAGATCATGGGAGATCTTTCCATCTTCTAAGGTCTTCCTCAATTTCTTTCTTCAATGTTTTGTAGTTTTCATTGTAGAGATCTTTTACCTCTTTGGTTAGATTGATTCCCAAGTATTTTATTTTTTTGAGGCTATTGCAAATGTAGTTGTTTTCCTCATTTCCCTTTCAACTGTTTTATTGCTTGCGTATAAAAATGCTTTAGATTTATGCGTGTTGATTTTATAGCCTGCTATTTTGCTGAATTCATTGATGAGGTCTAGAAGTTTTCTGGAGGAAGTTCTTGGATCCTCTAAATAGAGAATCATGTCATCAGCGAATAGTGACAGCTTAAGTTCCTCTTTTCCTATTAGTATCCCTTTAATTTCTTTGGTCTGCCTAATTGCTCTGACTAGAGTTTTGAGGACAATGTTGAATAGAAGTGGTGAAAAAGGACATCCCTGTCTTGTTCCCATTTTTAAAGGGAATGGTTTCAGTTTTTCTCCATTAAGAATGATGTTGGCCATGGGCTTAGCATAATTAGCCTTTACAATGTGCAGGTATGTTCCTACTATCCCTGTTTTTCCTAGTGTTTTGAGCATGAAGGGGTGTTGTATTTTGTTGAATGCTTTTTCTGTGTCAATTGAAATAACCATATGATTCTTATCCTTAAGTCTATTGACATGATGGATTATGTTTATTGATTTACCGATGTTAAACCATCCTTGCAGTCCAGGGATGAACCCCACTTGAACTTGTAATCCTCCTGTATCAGTCTCTTGAGTTGCTGGGATTACAGGTATTCACTAGTGCACCTGGCCTTATTGTATGTTTTTCTGTATCTATTAAGATAACATGGTTTCTGCCTTTTAATCTCGATGTGGTAACTTATACACACATACATACATATATACATATATTTTCTAATTTGAAATACCTTGTATTGTTGGGATAAACTCAGTTTTGTCATTAGAATATCTTCTTTTTTTTCTCCAATTTCTAACATTTTTTTCTTATGCCTTCTCTCTTTTATTCATTGGTTGCACCAGAGTATTCTTTAGTTTATTAGGCTTTTCAAAGATGAATTTTGAATTGTTGATTATCTCCATTGTGTTTTTCAACTGAGGTAGTGAAAAGGAATTATACATATGAATTTTGGAGCCTGACAGCTTGGATTTGAAGCCCTGTTCCACCTCTTCATCAAGAAACCTTGGAAAAGTTAATTTGGACAAGACCTCAGTTTACCTTAGTGTTTTCATCTAGATAAACAAGTATTAAATAAGATAATATGGGGAAACTATTTAGAAAAGAACGTTTTGGACATAAGTATTCAATTAAATGTTGGTATTGCTAGGATCTACAAGCAAATTTATTAGCATATGTTAAGAAATGGTGGATTTTAGATCACCTACCTTGAGGCTCATAATTTATTTAAAAACAAAATAAGCTAGCAGCATTATTCCCATAACTTATGACTCTTGGCAGATCCTAAATTTATTATGATCAAGATCCCATATTAGAATTTGTTCTAGGGTGTAGGATTGCTTATATGTAAGGAGGACATACAAGGATAAGGGAAGTGTACTGCTTCCCCTGTGAGAGGGAAACCTCTTCATATCTCTATGTCTTATACCAACACTTCCTAGCCCTCTTTAAATTGAAAAAAGAAAGATGAACAAAAGAGCAGAAAAGAAATGTTATGGGAACTATAAAAAAAGTTTTATAATATGTTACATGAGAACAAAATTACATACATGAATCACAACTATGTAACATAAATATGACTGTGAACAATTGAGAGATGATGTGCAAAAATAAAAGTAGTGTGGGGCTGGGTTTGTAGGTCAGTGGTGGAGTGCTTGCCTAGCACATGCAAGGTACTGGGTTCAGTCCTCAGTACCACATTAAAAATAAAGGCATTGTGTCCACCTATAACTAAAAAAATAAAATAAAATAAAAGTAGTGTAATGGGGTAGAGGGATTATGAGGGATTTTAAGTTAAATGTTGTTTGATAGTCATGTCCTCTTTTTGATAAAATACCAGTATTTATAAGCTTGATATTCATAAATCAATAACTATCCTATATTCTAATAGTGATTCTGCTGAGAAAGAAATCAGGAAAACCATCCCATTCATCACCACCTAAAAGTAAAAATACTTGGGAATTAATTTAATCAATGGGGTGAAAGACCTCTATATGAATACTATAGAACACTGAAGAAAGAAATTGAAGAAGTGCTTAGAAGACGGAAAACCCTGCCATGTTCTTGAATAGGCAGAATTAATATTGTCAAAATGGCCATATTACCAAAAGCATTGTATGATTCAATGGAATTCCAATCAAAATACTAATGACATTCTTTGCAGAACTAGAAAAAATAGTCCTAAAATTCATTTGGAAGAATAAATGACATAGAATGGTCAAAGCAATCTTGAGGAAGAAGAATAATGCTGGAGGTATCACAATACCTGATTTCAAATTATGCTACAAAGCTAGAGCAACAAAAACAACTCAAAAACATTTAACACCAAAAGAAGCAAATAACTCAATCAATAAAAGGGCAAAAAAAACCTAAATAGACACTTCTCAAAAGAAGAAATACAAATCACCAACAAATACATGAAAAAATGTTCAATATCCCTAGCAATAAGAGAAATGCACTGAGATTTCACTTCACTCGTCAGAATGGCATTAATAAGAATACCAACAATAATAAATGCTGATGAGGATTGTTGGTGGGACTTCAAATTAGTACAATCATTCTGGAAAGCAGTAGGGAGATTCCTCAAAAAACTAAGAATGGAATCATCATATGACCCAGCTATTTATCCCAAAGAACTAAAATCAGCATACTAATATGATACAGCCACATCAATGTTTATAGCAGCACAAATCGCAATAGCCAAGTTATGGAACCAGCCCAGGTGCCCATTAATATATGAATGGATTAAGAAAATGTGGCCTATATATACAATGGAGTTTTACTCAGTCATAGAGAAGAATGAAATTATGTATTTGCTGGTAAATGGATGGAACTGAAGAATGTCATGCTCAGTGAAAAAGTCAGACTCAGAAAAATCAAGCATTGAATGTTTTCTCTCATATGTGGAAGCTAGAGCAAAATAAGGGATAAAAAAGGTGTGTTGGGGTGGATATCATAATGATAAAGGGAATATCAGTAGGGCAGAAGAAGGAGATTGAGGGGGAGAGAGGAGGGTTGGGAAAGAAGAGGAAATATGGAATGAATTTGACAAAATTATGGTATGTTCATGTATAAATATGCCACAGCAAAGTCCACCTTTATATATATTTATAAAGCACCAATTAAAAATAAATACATAGAAGGAAGACCAATAGAACAGAGGAAAGGGAATAGGAGGGAAAGAAGAGGCACTGGGGACTGAAATGGAGCAAATTAAATTCCATGCATGTATGATTATGTCAAAACGAACCCAACTATTATGAAATAACTGTAATGAACCAACAAAAGCATAAAATGCCGGTAAAAGGTACATATGTATATGTATATATATATATATATATATGTAGACATATACACATGCACATTACCACACTGCTATTAAAATCAATAATACAAGGTGCTGTTCTATGTGCAATGTGAATTTAATCTTCACAAAACCCAATGAGGTGGCTATGTGTTTTATAACAGAGAAATTTGTGGAATAAAGAGTTAAAGTAAAAAAAAAATGTCATATAAAACTGGGGAGAAGGTAAAATAGCTTTTGTTTGTGTCCATGTCATGGACACGAGGGTTCTATAATTCCAATTATCAGCATCTGCAATATTTGTTTTTTCACAGACTATGGTATAGATTTTCATGGGTACATAATGACAAAAAGATTCAGATAGAGAAGGAGGTGGAGAATTCTTATTTCTTGGAGTTAAACACTGTTTAGAGTTTCCAGTCATCCCAGGAATGAGTACCCTTTAACAATTACATTTATCAATAAATTCATATTTTCATAAGAATTGAGTTCTTTAGTTCTTTAAACACAATGGTCAAATATTTATTAGGTTCTAAACTTCCCTAATATGTCAGATATGTACTCGAGATAAGTGTTATTCTTTCCATTTCCATTAAGTAGTATAAGCTCAGAGAGGTGGAAAGATTGATACATATTCTACAGATTATAGCAGGTCAATGGTGTGAAATCAAGATGTTCATTTCCTGTCTCCCAGTGCAGGATACTCTACTGTAGTCAATGGAAACTATATTCCTGAAGGAAATGAAATTTATTAGTACAATACCATGGAAACATTATTATTAGGGCCACTGCAGGGATATTTTTGATGGTGTATTTTTTTTTTTTTTTGCAGTGCCAGGGATTGAACCCAGGGCCTTGTGCTTGACAGGCAAGCACTCTACCAACTGAGCTACATCCCCAGCCTGATGGTGTATCTTAATAGAGGATATATTTATAATAACTAATATTTTATTGGAACAATACAGGTGATAATAGTAAAACTGTACTTGTCTCAATTACTGGAAATCAATCATTATCCAATACACACATATTGCATAGAAATTCTCACTTGTGTGATAGAGAAAAAGAATTTTGAAAGGACTGTCATAATGATGAAAAAATTAAGTGATATTTCCTCCTCAGGTAATTTTGAATGTTATTTAAAGCATTTGAAGTAGCTGTATGCACTTCATAGAAAGACATAAATATTTAGTGAAAAGTAGCACATTTCAGGAGAAATGGGTTTAGGTCCTTTGGGCAGTTTTCTTAAATGCTGTTCATGGATACATAAATCAATATGACATGGAGACAATGACAGGAAAATACACTAACCAAACTCTTGTTACTAGTTACTTTTGGGGGACAGGAGGGTAGAAGAATGTAATCATGAAAAACTGAAATTTTATAGGTAACCATCAAAATCTGTGTCAAATATGATTTTTGAATGTAGAATGAATACAGAATAGAGATTTATTTATGCCACAATGAAACCCGCTATTCTGCACATTTAATATGTACCAATAAAACATTTAAATATTATTTTTGAACCATGTATCATTAATGTGTATATTTTAGTATGGATGGTGATTATTTTCATTAATAAAAATTACTACCATAGAGCTTGTATGAAGTGCCAAGAAGTGCACAGAGGTAGTGATTCTCAACTCTAATGTAGAAATGGTCGTGAGAAACTTCACATGCAGGTAGTATGACTGCATTGATTTTGACCTGTGGTCACTGTAGCTGGATATTTTAAAAAGTTAACCAATAAATGTGTTGACAAATGAAACTGAGAAATACTGATATATGCAATTCAAAACATTTTAAAACACTTTCATGTATGTAATTTTCACCTCCATTATGCAAATGAGGAAACTGCCCAGGTGTGTCCTATACTTTCTTTTACAGTTTTTCCCAGTTAAAACAGAGTGTGAATTGACAAATTAATTAACTTGACTTGTCTTTGGATAGCTGAAATGAATTGCAATTCATTTGTCAGGAAGGATTGATGTGAAAATCTAACTAAACATAAGAAGTTGGGGACTCAAACCTAGGGTTTGAGACTCTTCTTGATGCTGAAGTGCTATGATATAAGAAAGATTATGATCAACAAAACAATTAAGCAGAGTGCATGGACCTATAGGAGAGAATTTATATATTAAATAATTTTTAGAAGATAACTATTTTTGATCAAGTATATCCTTGAAGGAGGGAAATCAGAAAAATCAAAGAAGAGTGGATTTATTTGCTAGCAGATAATTGGCAAGTTATTTTTGATTATAAACAACTGATTTTTATTTAGTGTGCACATTGATTTCTAGCACTTAGTTTGTTGATAAATATTCTAAGTTAATTGAACTTACACCATTTTTGTCAAATAAAATGAGATGTATTCCACAGTCTAAATTTCTTTCAATAAGACTGATTTTTTTTCCTACAAAGGGAAGAATATGTCTTATTCACTATTTTATCTTAAACAAGTAGGTTACTATTTAACCAAGACCATGAACTTGTGTGTAATGTGCTTGGTCTTCAAACATTACTCAGTTGAGTGTCTCTAAAGTAGTTGTGAACAGGAGGTAAATAACACAGATGCAAAGAATGAAAGAGTTCTAGGAAAACTGGATATATCATAGTCAGAAATGTCTCTCAAAGTCATGGAACACAAGTGTGGAAGTTTTACTTAGGAATACTTGAATTTAAGATATATACAGAATCCTTGATGACTCTTTAATTCTGTCTGCCACTGTCTTTTCTTTCTCAAAAGGTATCCAAACAATAAAGAACCACAAAATGTAACACAGCCCTCAGAATTCCATCTCCTACAACTCTCAGAGGATCCAGACCTGCAACCCATCATCTTTGGACTGTTCCTGTCCAGGTACCTGGTCACAGTGCTTGGGAACCTGCTCATCATCCTGGCTGTCAGCTCTGACTCCCACCTCCACACCCCCTTCTTCCTCTCCAACCTGTCATCGACTGATACTTGTTTCATCTCCACCATGGTTCCAAAGATGATTTTTGTGGACATCCAGACTCACAGCAGAGTCATCTCCTATGTGGGCTGCCAGACACAGATGTCTCTTTTTATCATTTTTGGATGCATGGATGATATGCTTCTGACTGTGATGGCTTATGGCTGCTTTGTGGCCATCTGTCATCCTCTGCATTACTCAGTCATCTTGAACCCTTGCCTCTGTGTCTCCTTAGTGTTGATGTCTTTCTTAGTTAGCCTTTTGAACTCACTGTTGCACAATTTGATTGTCTTACAATTTCCCCACTTCAAGGATGTGGAAATTGCTAATTTCTTCTGTGACCCTTCTCAGCTTCTTAATATTTCCTGTTCTGATGCTTTTACCAATAATATAGTCATGTGTTTTGTGGTTACCATATCTGGTCTTCTTCCCATCTCAGGGATCTCTTTCTCTTATTATAAAATTATTTCCTCCATTCTGAGAATCCCATCTTTGGGTGGGAAGTACAAAACCTTCTCCACCTGTGGGTCCCACCTGGCAGTTGTTTGTTTATTTTATGGAACAGGCTTTGGAGTGTACCTTGGATCAGCTGTGTCAACTTCTCCCAGAAAGGGTGCAGTGGCCTCAGTGATGTACACAGTGGTCACTCCTATGCTGAATCCCTTCATCTACAGACTGAGGAACAAGGACGTTAGAAGCACTTTGAGGAAACTCCACAGCAGCAGTTTAGTCTCAGGACCTGTGGTTTCCATCTTGGAATATAGTTCGTAAATATAGCAAAAGCAAACACCTAGACATGTAAATCATGTCTTCTGGTTTACATCAGATTTGTATTTTGTGTACTTTAATTATCATAATGTTTCATAGTAGAATGGAGGTGGTGTTATTTGGGAGAAGGAGAAATGGGAGGATTTTAAAATGTATATAAAGTTTCCATTTAGGAGGATGAAAAACTTCTTGGGATGGACGTCACTGATGACTGGACATTGATTTAAATGTAATTAACATCTAAATTTTGCACTTTTACTCTGTGTCTTCTTGGTTGTAATATTATTTTTGTTAGCCTTTTGGACTCCCAGCTGCACAAATTGATTGCCTTACAATTTATTACTTTAAGGAGGTGGAAAATTCCAACTTCTTCTATCACCCTTCTCCACTTATAAATACTGCCTGTTCTGATACTTTCACTAATAACATAGTCATTTATTTTCTTGGTGCAATATTATGTACTTCCTGTCTCAAGGATCCTTTTTTTTAATTTTTTCATTTTTTTATTTTTTATTTTTTATTTTTTTTATTGTATACAAATGGGATACATGTTGTTTCTCTATTTGTACATAGAGTCAAGGCATACCATTTGTGTAATCATACGTTTACATAGGGCAATGATGTTTGATTATTTTTTTTTCTCCCCCCCACCCCTCCCACCCTTCTTTTCCCTCTATACAGTCCTTCTTTCCTTCATTCTTACTTCTCTCCTTATCCCTAACCCTAAACCTAACCCTAAACCTAATGCTAACCCCTCCCACCCCCCATTATGTGTCCTCATCCACTTATCAGTGAGATCATTCATCCGTTAGTTTTTTGAGATTGGCTTATCTCACTTAGCATGATATTCTCCAATTTCATCCATTTGCCGGTAAATGCCATAATTTTATCATACTTCATTGCGGAGTAATATTCCATTGTATATATATGGCACAGTTTCTTTATCCGTTAATCAAATGAAGGGCATGTAGGATGGTTCCACAATCTAGCTATGGTGAATTGAGCAGCAATGAACATTGATGTGGCTGTATCTTTGTAGTATGATGATTTTAAGTCCTTTGGGTATAGGCCAAGGAGTGGGATAGCTGGGTCAAATGGTGTTTCCATTCCAAGCTTTCTGAGTAATCTCCACACTGCTTTCCAGAGTGGCTGCACTAATTTGCAACCCCACCATCAATGTATGAGTGTTCCTTTTTCACCACATCCTCACCAACACCTATTGTTGCTTGTATTCTTGATAATCGCCATTCTAATTGGGGTGAGATGAAATCTTAGGGTAGTTTTGATTTGCATTTCCCTTATTACTAGGGATGTTGAACATTTTTTCATATATCTGTTGATTACTTGTACATCTTATTCTGTGAAGTGTCTGTTCATTTCCTTAGCCCATTTGTTGATTGGATTATTTGTATTCTTCTTGTAGAGTTTTTGGAGTTCTTTATAGATTCTGAAAATTAGCGCTCTATCTGAAGTATGGTTAGCAAAGATATTCTCCCACTCTGTAGGCTCTCTCTTCACATTGCTGATAGTTTCCTTTGCTGAGAGAAAACTTTTTAGTTTGAATCTATCCCAGTTGTTGATTCTTGCTTTTATTTCTTGTGCTACGGGAGTCCTGTTAAGGAAGTCTGATCCTAAGCCAACAAGGTGAAGATTTGGACCTACTTTTTCTTCTATAAGATGCAGGGTCTCTGGTCTGATTCTGAGGTCCTTGATCCATTTTGAGTTGAGTTTTGTGTAGGGTGAGAGATAGGGGTTTAATTTCATTCTATTGCATATGGTTCTCCAGTTTTCCCAGCACCATTTGTTGAAGAGGCTATCTTTTCTCCATTGCATATTTTTGGAACCTTTGTCTAGTATGAGAAAATTGTATTTATTTGGGTTTGTGTCCATGTCCTCTATTCTGTACCATTGATCTACCTGTCTATTTTGGTACCAATACCATGCCGTTTTTGTTACTATTGCTTTGTAGTAGAGTTGAAGATCTGGTATTGCAATACCCCCTGCTTCGCTCTTGCTACTGAGGATTGCTTTAGCTATTCTAGGTTTTTTATTCTTCCAGATGAATTTCATAATTGCTTGCTCTATTTCTGCAAGGTACATCATTGGGATTTTAATTGGAATTGCATTGAATCTGTATAGCACTTTAGGTAGTATGGCCATTTTGACAATATTAATTCTGCCTATCCAGGAACATGGGAGATCTTTCCATCTTCTAAGGTTTTCTTGAATTTCTTTCTTTAGTGTTCTGTAGTTCTCATTGTAGAGGTCTTTCACCTCTTTTGTGAGATTGATTCCCAAGTATTTTATTTTTTTTGATGCTATTGTGGATGGGGTAGTATTCCTAATTTCTCTTTCTGAAGATTCATCACTTATGTATAAAAATGCATTGGATTTATGAGCATTGATCTTGTAACCTCCTACTTTACTGAATTCACTTATGAGTTCTAAAAGTTTTCTGGTGGAATTTCTTGGTTCCTCTAAATATATAATCATGTCATCAGTGAACTGGGATAGTTTGAGTTCTTCTTTTCCTATTCGTATCCCTTTAATTTCTTTGGTTTGTCTAATTGCTCTGGCTAGAGTCTCAAGGACGATGTTGAATAGAAGTGGTGAAAGAGGGCATCCCTGCCTTGTTCCAGTTTTTAGGGGGAACGCTTTCAGTTTTTCAACATTTAGAATGATATTAGCCATGGGCTTAGCGTAGATGGCCTTTATAATGTTAAGGAATGTTCCCACAACCCCAATTTTTTCTAGTGTTTTGAGCATGAAGGGATGCTGTGTTTTATCGAATGCTTTTTCTGCATCTATTGAAATAATCATGTGATTCTTAACTTTAAGTCTGTTGATATGGTGAATGACATTTATTGATTTCCTGATGTTGAACCAACCTTGCATCCCTGGGATAAAACCCACTTGATCGTGGTGCACTATCTTTTTAATATATATTTGTATGCGATTTGCTAAAATTTTGTTGAGAATATTTGCGTCGATGTTCATTAAGAATATTGGTCTGAAATTTTCTTTCCTCGATGTGTCTCTGTCTGGTTTAGGTATCAGGGTGATATTGGCTTCATAGAACGAGTTTGGGAGGGTTCCCTCCTCTTCTATTTCATGGAATAGTTTGAGGAGTATTGGAATGATCTCTTTTTCAAAGGTTTTATAGAATGCGGCTGAGAACCCATCTGGTCCTGGACTTTTCTTTGTTGGTAGGCTTTTGATGACCTCTTCTATTTCATTGCTTGAAATTGGTTTATTTAAGTTGTGTATGTCCTCCTTGTTCAGTTTAGGTAATTCATATGTCTCTAGAAATTTGTTGATGTCTTCGAGGTTTTCTGTTTTGTTGGAGTATAGATTTTCAAAATAGCTTCTAATTATGTTTTGTGTTTCACTAATGTCTGTTGTGATGTTTCCTTTTTCATTCCGAATTTTAGTAATTTGAGTTTTCTCCCTCTTTCTCTTTGTTAGTGTGGCAAAGGGTTTATCAATTTTATTTATTTTTTCAAAGATCCAACTGTTTATTTTGTTAATTCTTCCAATTGTTTCTTTTGTGTCGATTTCGTTGATTTCGGCTCTGATTTTAACTATTTCCTGTCTTCTACTACTTTTGGTATTGGTCTGCTCTTCTTTTTCTAGCGCTTTGAGCTGTAGTGTTAAGTCGTTTATTTGTTGATTTCTACTTTTTTTTTGAACGTGCCCCATGAAATAAATCTTCCTCTAAGTACTGCTTTCATAGTGTCCCAGAGTTTTTGATATGATGTGTCTTTGTTCTCGTTTACTTCGAAGAATTTTTTTATTTCCCTCCTGATGTCTTCTGTTATCCATTCATCATATAATAGTGTATTATTTAATCTCCAGGTAGGAGATGTTTCTGTTTCTTATTCTGTCATTTATTTCTAATTTCAATCCATTATGATCTGATAGAGTACAAGGTAGTATCTCTATCTTCTTGTATTTGCTAACAGTAGCTTTGTGGCATAAAATATGGTCTATTTTAGAGAAGGATCCATGTGCTGCTGAGAAGAAAGTGTATTCGTTCTCTGTTGGATGGTATATTCTATATATGTCCGTTAAGTCTAAATTGTTGATTGTGTTGTTGAGAACTATAGTTTCTTTATTCAATTTTTGTTTGGATGATCTATCCAGTGGTGAGAGAGGTGTGTTAAAATCGCCTAGTATTATTGTGTTGTGGTCTATTTGATTTCTGGAATTGAGAAGGATTTGTTTGATGTACGTGAATGAGCCAATGTTCGAGGCATAGATATTTATGATTGTTATGTCTTGCTGATTTATGCTTCCTTAAGCAGCATGTAATGTCCTTCTTTATCCCTTCTGACTAGTTTTGGTTTGAAGTCCACATTATCTGAAATGAGGATGGATACTCCAGCTTTTTTGCTGTGTCCGTGTGCATGGTATATTTTTCCCCATCCTTTCACCTTTAGTCTATGGGTGTCTCTTTCTATGAGATGAGTCTCTTGCAGGCAGCATATTATTGGATTTTTCTTTTTAATCCAATCTGCCAGTCTATGTCTTTTGATTGATGAATTCAGGCCATTAACATTCAGGGTTATTATTGTGATATGATTTGTATTCCCAGTCAATTGACTCATATTTCTTTTTGACATGATTTGGTTTCTCCTTTATTTGGCTATTGCTTTAGGCTAGCACCTCCTGTTGCTGATTTGCATCATTGTTTTTCATCTCTTCCTCATGGAATATTTTGCTGAGAGTGTACTGTAATGCTGGCTTTCTTTTTGTAATTTCCTTTAGCTTTTGTTTATCATGGAAGGATTTTATTTCATCATCAAATTTGAAGGTAAGTTTTGGTGGTTATAAGATTCTTGGTTGGTATCCGTTTTCTTTCAGGGCTTGGTATATGTTGTTCCAGGCCCTTCTAGCTTTTAGGGTCTGGAATGAAAAATCTGCTGATATTCTTATTGGTTTCCCTCTGAATGTAATTTGATTCTTTTCTCTCACGGCCTTTAAAATTCTGTCTTTATTTTGTATGTTAGGTATTTTCATAATAATGTGCCTTGGTGTCGGTCTGTTGTAATTTTGTATGTTTGGAGTTCTATAAGCCTCTTGTACTTGGTTTTCCATTTCATTCTTCAGATTTGGGAAATTTTCTGATATTATTTCATTGAATAGATTGTTCATTCCTTTGGTTTGTTTCTCTAAGCCTTCCTCAATCCCAATAATTCTTAAATTTGGCCTTTTCATGATATCCCATAATTCTTGTAGATTCTGTTCATGATTTCTTACCATTTTCTCTGTTTGTTCAACTTTGTTTTCAAGATTAAACAATTTGTCTTCAATATCTGAGGTTCTGTCTTCAAGGTGTTCTATCCTATTGGTTATGCTTTCTATGGAGTTTTTAACTTGGTTTATTGTTTCCTTCATTTCAAGTATTTCAGTTTGCTTTTTTTTCAATATCTCTAACTCTTTATTAAAATGATCTCTTGCTTCCCATGTTTGGTCTTTTAACTGTTGATTGGTGCAATCATTTAATGCCTGCATTTCCTCTTTCATCTCCTCCTTCAATGCCTGCATTTGCTCTTTCATCTCCTCATTTGCTTCCCTGATCGTTTTAATTACGTACATTCTGAACTCCCTTTCTGACATTTCTTCTGCTGTGCTGTCATTGGGTTTTATTGATGTAGTATCTAGGTTTGTTTGGGACATTATCTTCCCTTGTTTTCTCATATTGGTCAGCTGTCAGTGGGGCCCTGTGATATTGCATATTTCCTCTATTGGCTTATAGTGTCCCGGTAGATTTCCAGTGTATCACCTCCCAGCCTTCAGTAGCCTGATGTCTTGGAGGAATTTGATAATGCAGTGCATCCAAAGAAAGCTTCCCCTAGCCCCCTACTGGATCCAGGGTTTGGAGCTGGCTCTGTGCGGAAAGGTTCTCACTGGGGGCCTGCACCATGCAGCTGGCCATGTGGGAGGAGCCCACTGTCGGAGTGTGGAAGGCTACCTTGGGAAGACTCTAGCTGCCCTGCCCTGCTCTGATAAGCCACCCCTATCTCTGCCTGCCACCCGGGCCGAGCTTTACCCAGTGGGCAGACTTACCCATGGCTCTCTTTCACTCTGAGTCTCTCAATGCCTCCCCTTCTTAACTCCTGGGTTCTGGAGTGACTGGGGATGCAGTCACCCTCTAGGCCGCCATCTTGGATCACCCCGTAGAAAGAACCTGCGGCCGGAGTGGGCAGAGCCGCCTGAAGAGGTCTCTGACTGCCCTGCCCTGATACCAGAGGCTGCTTGCGGATTGAAGCTCTCCGTTGGTTCGGGGACTTGTGGCTGGTTCTCTGTAGAAAGTCTCTCACTGGGCGGTCTGGTCTGAGAAGCTAGCCTTGAAAGGCACCTCCCACTGCAGAGGGTCCAGGTTACTTGGGGAAGTCTCTGGCTGCCCTATCCTGGTCCCTGAAGCTGCTTGCGTGCCAGAGTCGATCCTTTTTCTTTTACTATAAAATTCTCCTTTTCTTCATTCAGAGAACCCTATCATAAGGTGAAAAGTATAAAGGCTTCTCCACCTTTGGGTCTCACCTGGTATTTTTTTTTACTTTATGAGACAATTTTAGTGTATGCATTGGTTCAATTTTTTCACATTCTCCCAGAAACTGTGCAGAGGGTTCAGTGATGTACACTATGGTCACCCCTATGCTGAATCCCTTCATCTATAGCCTGAGGAACAGGGACATGAGGAGGCTTCACAGCGGAACATTCTACCTTCAGGTCCTGTGGCATGAACTAGGACTGTAGTTTGGAAAAGGCAGTCAAACTAAGCTCACAGACCTGCAGTCGCAGAATGCTAATTTGCAGTTTGAGTGCTTAATTTCTCTTCTTGTTGTCAGACACTGATGGGAGATAGAGGATTAGGGATTTCAAAAATGTGCCCAAAATTTCAGTTTGGGAATAGGAAAATTTTGTAAAAATGCATGGTGGTGATTATTGAACAATTATGTGAACATAATCAATGCCACAGTATTATGCATCTAAAAATGGTTAAAATGGCAATTTTTCTCATGTATTTTTACCACTATAAATGATGGAAATAAAATGAAAATGTTCTCTAAAAATTGAAGATATGAAAGAAGTTAATATGTACAGCCCAATTCACAATAGCTAAGTTATGGAATCAGTTTAGATTTCTGTCGACAGAAGGATTTATAAAGAAAATGTTTGTATATACACAATGGATATTTTTTTCAGCCTTAAAGACATTATGTCATTTGCACTAAAGTGGATGGAAGTGGACAGTGTCACATTCAGTGAAATAAGCCAGACACAGAAAGACAAGTTTGGTATGTTTTGTCACATATGTGAAGCTAGAGGGAATAAAAGAAAAAAAAATGATATCATGAAAGGAGCCAGGAAACATTTGGGTAGATGAAGGGGAGGTAGGAGGGAAGGTAAGGGAAGGCATTGGAGATTAATGCTGACCAAATTATGCTATGTACCTGCACCAATATACCAGATAAAATCCACTGTTCAGTTTAATGAATGTGAATCAATCAATAAATAAGTAATGTATAAATAGTGTATATTACATACATGCTTCTTACTGAGTACTAGAGGAGTCCAGCTAATACCTTTGTGGACATTCATTTTCTCTTGTTTTCCACCACTAACATTTGAAAGTCCCTAGATATTAGTGTAACAGGGATCAATTTGGCTAATTATGAGCTCTGTGCAAGGAGCCTCCAAGGTCATATAATAGAAAATTATCAGCCTGTGCTTCCAGCCCTGGACTTCAGCATTCCAAGTGCAGAGTGCTCCATCCCTGTGTCTCCTCTTCCCAGGGTTTTATGCTTCAGGAAGCTCCAGGCTCACACTGCACTCAGCTCAGTACAAGGCATGGCCTTTAATTAGGCATTGGAGGGGTGTGAATACTTAGTCCTTGGCCATGACCCAGCAGAGCCTCCGAATCATTCAGTACGTGCTGAGGAAGAGGATGGGTTGGGACGATTCTTGGAAGTTTTGTTTCCTCATCATCAGGACAAATGATGTGTTGGGTAGAGCTATGGTAGGACACCATCACACAGAATGTAAACTATGTGGAATGTGAAGTTTTTGTTCTTGGTTTTTGTGGGAGTCCAGAAATGTCAATCAAAATGTTGCTTTCTTCCCACACTGTTTCTACCTCCCATAGAAATCTCCTCCATGATAGCTGAAAAATGGGTCCGTATGCATTGCTTCCTAAGCACTCCAGGAGGATTGTGAAGATGACGGTAAGGATGAGAGTGAGGATGGTAACCATGACATCAGGAAGCACTGCTCCTGGTTTCCCAGGCCCAGGGTCTGAGCTGTGCCTTCTATGAAACTTGTTTTATTTCATCTTCATCATGTTCCTCTAGTTGTGATTGTCAAAACTTCACTATTTTACAGAAAAAGAAAGAGCAACAATTTTTGTGTTAAATATACGAGGTTGCTTAGTAGAAGTGACTGAAGTTGTTTTGAGTTTTGCTGTCTAAGTGAAACACCGGGCCTTATATCAGGAGTAACCTGGTGAGGCAATAAGCTCTTTCCCTTCCCTGTTTTTCCCAGAAGAGAACACTGGCTCCCCATGTTCTTTCCTGCCAAGATTCCTGATGGATCACAGGGGAGAGTGGTGACTGGCACTAGTTGCTCCTACCAGAAGGGTGACTAACCATGACAAGCAAAGATCACACAGAGGGTAGATGCATAATAATTCAGCACATTTCTCTCTTGTTCCCAGTCCAGGGTGCCCTTGAAGCCCTCTGCATCTTCCTTTGTTCTTATAAATGTCACTGAATCTCAAAAGGAGATACAAAATCAGACATTGTTTTAATTCCTGCTCAGGAACCTGGAAATAGTGCTTGAGATATCCCTGTGGTTTATATCTCAGGTACTCTGCTGAAATATTTCTGATGGTTGAAAGCAATTAAAATGTTCATTACTTTGGATTCAGAGAGTGACAATTACTTTTGAGTCCCACTGACTCCACTTAGTATTTCTGTGACACAGAGCAGGTTGTTAGTGTCTCTGAGACTCAGCATTGTCCTGGTTTTGTGTTTCTAGTTGATACAGCTGTGCTGAATGTAGATTAAATAGGTACCGGATGTTTCATATGTGATTAATATGTGGTGGCTGCATGAAATAAGGAGAAATAAGAGACATTATTATTAACATCAGTATTTAAGCTAATCACTATATTTCTTGACTCAAGTATCCTGTTGACCTGAAGTTAAGCCTTCCCTGGTTCCCTGTAGAGCATTTCAATTTTGTCCTTTTGTGAGTAAAAATGGAATCTTTGGAGAGGAATTTCAGAGACTCTCATTCGGGTTTTCCAAAACCTATTCCTTGCTTGGCAGAGAAGAGGCATCAAAGATTAAAATCTCTGCTAAACATGTTTAGACCCTTCACAGAAATAGAGCATGGGGTACGCTACCCCCCAACCCCTGGGGCCATCATGCCTATGTTTTTCTCCTCTCCAAGAATGTCTCAAAGGACCAGAGACAAGATAAAACAGTATTTGTTTGTGTCTGTGTTTTGAAAAGAAAATCATCTACAATACTCAATTATTTAAAAATCATGGAAAAAAATTTAATAAATATGAAAATTAAACAACAGAAAGGGATAGGGCAGATAAACTTTATTGCTTAGCCTTAGACACATTTTAAGGTTTTGTTATTCTGTGTTCAAATGATCTTTTTTTGGCTTGAGGGAAATGTCTGCAGAGGAATGGGATCATGCAAGAGCCCTGTAAAACTCACACTTTACTGGTATTAATACAAATTTCTACAAAATATAAGAGGTAGGGAAAATATTAATGTTTATATGTTTAATATATGGGATGGATATTGATGAGAACAATAATAGGTATTATTAAGGGATTAGTTTTTAAGTGTTTGACAATTTTCTAAGGCAGATTTTTTTCTACCCACCAAGAGTCTTTCATATATCAGGATTATCTGATTAAATTCACTCTGTGCAGAGATGCAGTATAAGTATATTTGAACTATCCATTGGTAAATACCTGGATCCTTTGGTCTTGAGAACCACTTGGTCTAAGAAATTTAAATATGAAAAAAAAAAATCCTGTTTCAGCAGGTTTAATTATTGTGCTAATTTAACACATGAGGAAGATGTCCAGGTATGTTTATTCTTTGAATCTTTAATATATTTTTTCCACTAAAATAACTATGTGACCTTTCAAAATACTGCAAGTTTCCTAAAATTGCCTGAGAATGCAATAATTGATTTTGATCACTTTCTAATGTCCTTTAATTAGAATGATTTATCTTATTAAAGGGGTAGGGATATTTCCTGTTCTACATATTGTATTTGGAGTCTTGGCTACATATTACTGTGAATTTGATACCTCTAATGTTCTTGGACTTAATCTTCAGTAGAGTATCTCTGGGTTAATCAGCTTCCTGTTAATATAGCAAATACCTGAGATAAAAGGTCATAATAAAAAGGGCATTATTTTATCTCAGAGCTTTGGAGGGTTCAACCCATGATTAACTGAACCCTATTGTTTGAGCCTGTGATGAGGCAGCATATCATGTTGGAATAAAGGAATGGAAAAAAATTCTTACTGTATAGCCAGGAAAAAAATGGAGAGAAAGAGGAGGCAGATGGGTTCACTCTATCCCCTTTCAGAGCAAGCTCGCACATGAAAACTACCCAACGGTACTCATCTTTAATGTTCAAACACCTCCCAATAGCACTACCATGGGGATCAGCCTTTATCACACAGATCTTTGTGGAATGTGCAACATCTGAACTGTGGTCAAATATAAGTGTGATTAGAAACAGGTGAATAATAAATAATAATTTTAAAATTTAAAAATTGGTGATGGAAAAATTCTAAAAATTGGATTTTCCCAACTTGGAAATAAGGTAGAAGGTGTATAATCTTTAAATGCAAGGAATTTTCTAGTGAATTGCTTGAATTCAAAATACAGACGTAATGCTACATGCTGGTACATACTTCCCTGTTCCAAAACCCTCTTTCCTTTTTCAAAAGGTGTCCAAGCAATAGAGATCCACAAAATCTGACACATGTCTCAGAATTCCATCTCATGGGTCTCTCAGATGATCCAGACCTGCAGCCCATCCTCTTTGGACTGTTCCTGTCCATGTACCTGGTAATAGTGCTTGGAAACCTGCTCATCATCCTGGCTATCAGTTCTGACTCCCACATCCACACCCCCATGTACTTCTTCCTCTCTAACCTGTCCTTGACTGACATTGGTTTCATCTCCACCACAGTCCCAAAGATGATTGTGGACATCCAGACTCACAGCAGCAGCATTTCCTATGTGAGCTGTCTGACTCAGATGTCTCTTTTTATCCTTTTTGGATGCATGGATGGTATGCTTCTGACTGTGATGGCCTATGACCACTTCGTAGCCATCTGTCACCCACTATATTATCCAATCACTATGAACCCCTGTCTCTGTAGTTTCTTGATTTTATTATCTTTTTTGTTTAGCATTTTGGACTCACAACTGCACAATCTTATTGTCTTAAAGTTTCCCTACTTTGAGAATGTGGAAATTGCTAATTTCTTCTGTGACCCTTCTCAACTCCTTAATCTTATCTGTTCCAACACCTTTACCAACAATATAATGATGTATATCTTTGGTGCCATATTTAGTTTTTTTAACCATCTCAGGGATCCTTTTCTCTTATTATAAAATTGTTTCCTCCATTCTGAGAGTTCCATCATTAGGTGGGAGATACAAAGCCTTCTCCACCTGTGGGTCTCATCTGTGTGTTGTCTGTTTGTTTTATGGAACAGCCATTGGAGTGTACTTCAGTTCATCTGTCTCACATTCTCACAGAATGGGTGCAGTGGCCTCAGTGACATATACTGTGGTCACCCCCATGCTGAACCCCTTTATTTTCAGCCTGAGGAACAGGGACATTAAAAGAGCCCTGAGGAAGTTACACAGGAAAACTATCTAATCTTGGAGCTTTTTTTTTTCATTTAATCTTAATGTAAGTTGGAGAAGACAGAAAAGAGACAATTAGAATCACAAATGCTTCTTCCTTTGGCACATTACTTTTGTACTTTAATAGACTTAACTTCACATCATGTTTCCTAGAATACTGGTGGTTGCTAATTTAGAGAAAGGTAGGAATGTGAGTTTTCAAAGTGGATAATATTTAGGTTGTAAAGATGTAAAACTTCTGGAGATGTATGGTGGTTATGGGTGTCCAACATTGTTAATATGATTAATGACATTTAACTATGTTATTAAGTGTTTTTATTTTGTGTTTTCACACAATAAAATATCAAAATAAAAAATAGATTTTAAAAATCAGAGAGAAGTTAATAGTACACATGAGCTACATCCTGAGTAGGGGAGTGGCCCAAAACTGTTGAGGACATTAACTTTATTTTCTTCTTCCATGAATAGTAGGAGGTTCTTTGAGATTGGGATAATGTGAACCATATGACTAATTTGATCTCTGTGCACTGAACCACCAAGATCAAGTTGGAACAATTACTCCTCTAATTCCTCCAGTCCTTCAATTGATGGCTGTAGTCCAGTTGGCACCATACCTGTCTGTACCTCCCATGGTTTTCTAAGGCAAGAAGCTCCTATTAATGGGCTCATGTCAGTCCTGGGGAGTTCTGGGCTTCCTTAGGCAACAGGCAGAGGAGATGCATCATATTTTCAACCATTGGTCCTGAACAAGCCGACATACAGGAGGATAACCAGGTAAGTACTGAGAGAGACAAACATGGAAGACTAACAGAGGCACTATTTTCTCACCATCAGGTGAAATATAACACCTGGGGCAGCCAGATGGGAGAGAAAGTGTTTAAACTTCAGGTAGGTGCAATGTGCAGTTTGTGGTCTTGTTTGTGGTAGAAGTCCCCAAAAAATCTTTTCAAAACTTGTCTTTCCACCCACAGTGATTCTGTCTCCCATAGAAATCTAACCCACAGTAACAGAAAGTGTGTCCATGTAAACTGTCCCATAAGCACTTCAAGACATTTATAATGATGATGAGGAGGAGGAGGAGAAGGAGGGAGATGACAGTAACCCTGACATCACATACCATTATGGAGGGCTTCCTAAGTGCCCAGCTCTGAGCTATATGTCCTTTGTAGCTTGTTTCATTTCATGTGTGTAGTCATTCACAAAACATATGCTCCAGCATTGTTATTAACTTACAGGAAAGAAGGAGTCCACCATTTTGTGTACCATAAACTAGGTGGTAGGTAGAAAAGAGTGAAGCCTTTTTGGAGATGACTGGTCTGATTTCAGCATGGGGCATTCTTGCCAGTAGAATCCTGGCAGGCCATGAAATTGATAACCCACACAGCCATGTCCTTTCTTTTCATCCCAGTAGAGATTTCTTGTGAGATCCCAGGTGGATCACAGTAGAGAGCAGTGTTAGGCACCTGATGCATGAACTCTTCCAGGTGGAACACTTGTGGGTCACAGGCTATGACCACAAAGGAGCAGACGTGATAACCCACCACAGGCCTCTGCCTTCTCTGCAGTCCAGGTCACCCTTGCATCTGTTCCATCATCATCCATTCTCATCATCAGTCCACTTATCTCAAACAGAGAAATAAGGTCAGGCCCTGGTGGCATTCCCACTCAGAAATCTGGAGAGAGTTTTCAAATATACCTCAGATGTGCCTGTATTTGAGACTTTTGGATCTCAACTTAAAATTTTCTGATTATTTGGAAACAATAAAATGCTTTGGTGTTTCAAACTCAAAGACTGAGAGTTTAATTTTGTAATCTGTTGCTCTATTTATTTCTGTGATGTAGCACAAGTTGTTGGTATGTCTGAGACTCAGGATTGTCCTCTAAGTTTCTAGTTGATACAATGACACTGAGTAAAGATTACATAGGTACAGCATGATCCCTAGGAGTATGTGAAGAAGGACTAAAATGCAAAAATGCAAGAATGCAATTTTAACATTAATAATAATAATAAAATCAACCTTCATACAATTCTTTGATTTGAAGTTACCATTTCCCTATTTCTGTAATGGAATATTTAAGTTTTGTCCTTACATAAGTATATTTGTGTACTAGGAGAGGAATTACTCTTTTATTTTTGATTCCCCAGAACCTATGGAAGCTTGGGCACCGAAGAAGTATCAACAATAAAAACTTCCTTTAAAAATTGACTAGACTCTTTCTTGGTTCGCAAAATTGGCCACACTCTGTGTGGCTCCAACATATGTGTTTTCTCACCTGTACTTTCATTCCTTTCAGGATCTTCCATATAAGTAGAGTAAACTTATATTGGCTCCTAATTGAGTCTGGGTTATGGACTCATGGGACCTATAATGACATTTAATAACATCTGCAATGCTCAATTATTGAAAGATCACTACAGAGATTAGAAAAAAAATGGAAGAAAGAAAAGTGGGTATGTAAACTCTGGACTGTGACACACTTTATACTTTCACATTATTCCAGGATTCAGTGCCTTTTGCAAACTGTTCCTCAGTAAATTCACTATTTCCAAAGTGATGGAATGGCTTATCCAAAAACATATGGTGAAATAGTTAATGAGTTCCAAATTTCCTTGGCATAGATATGGGTGTTATTCTCCCTCTTCCAATAAGTAGTATAAACAGACAGAGATGGAGACATACATACATTCTGAAAATATAGCAGGTCAATACATTGACCTGAAATTGATTTTCTGATTCCCATCTCAGGGCACTGTCTCCTCTACTGGAGCCTAATGGGAATATTATTCCTAATACAAAATGAAATTCCTTGGTGAATAATCTCAGAAAGCTTATTACTAGATAGACTTCAAGGATACTTTTGGTGGTATATATTAAAAATAAGTGAATATATTAAAATATAAAATTATAGATGTGTTTGTTAACATTTCATTAATTTTAGGCACTAATTGATGCAGTGTAAAGTAATAGCATATTTGTGACCTGTGATGTAGAATTATGTGGGTTTAACTAAACCATACTTAGCAAACTTTGAAGTTCATCAGGCCAAACATATTAGTGACATTAAATAATTTCTAAACAACAAAATATGAGTGAGGATTTTCATCTACAAAAAAGGAAAATCAGAACATTCAATAATGTTGAAACCCTTGCAAGATAATTGGCACTCAATAATGTTTTCTGACTGTTAACTATCAACTTTTATTTAGTGTGCAAATGATCTGCCTTAGCTTTTACACAGTGTTTTAAATATTTTAGGTAAAAGGGTTTTTTTTTTCATGGTCTTAGAATAAACCATGTTTGATTGCTTTTTACCTTCCTTTATTTACAATGACTCTTTTCTTAAGGAGGGAAGGCTATTGCTTCTTCTTTATTATTTTCCAAAAAGTGTTGGCTATATTTTACTGTGGTAATGGACTAGTTATCTTCTAAGTTGATTATCCCTAAAGCAGGTATGTAGGAAAGGAGGTGAGTAACACAGAAATGAATAATGAAAGAGGTTTGAAAACAGTTTGTCATAACTGAGAGGTATTGCTATAGTGTATGTACCTCAAGGTATAAATAAATACTTCTGCATATTGGAATTCCAAATGGTTCCATTTTCTAAACTGCTTTATGTCTACAAAAGGTGTCTAACGAATAGAAAATCATTAAATGTAGCATAGGTCTCAAAATTCCTTCTCATGAGCCTCTCTGAGACCCAAATCTACAGCTTGTCCTATTTGGACTGTTCCTGTCCATGTACCTGGTCACAGTGCTTGGGAACCTGCTCTTCATCCTGGCCATAAACTCTGACCCCCACCTCCACACCCCCAGGTACTTCTTCCTCTCCAACCTGTCCTTGGCTGACATCTGCTTCATCTCCACTCTGATCTTAAAGATGATTGTGGACATACAAATTCAGAGTATATCTGAACATATCTGAGTATATCTCTATCATTCCCTGACACATAGGTCTCTTTATATTTTTGGAGGTGTGAATGGTATGCTTCCGACTGTGATAGCCAATGATCAGTTTGTAACCATCTGTCATGTTCTGAATTATCCAGCTATTATGAACACTTGGCTCTGTGGCTTCTCAATTTTGATATAATTTTGGGATAGCCTTTTGGATTCTCAGATGCACAATTTAATTCACTTATAATTTACCTACTTCAAGGATGTGGAACTTTCTAAGTTCTTTTCTGACAATGGTCAATTTATTAATTCCGCCAGTCATACATTAGTCATGTATTTCAATATTGCCATCTCTGGAGTTCTTCCTATCTCAGGAATCCTTTTCTCTTACCATGAAATTATTTCCTTCATTCTGAGCACACCATCATTGGATTGGAAATTCAAAGCCTTCTCCATTTGTGGGTCTCCCCTGGCAGTTATTTGCTTATTTTACAGAACAGGCCATGAGGTAGACCTATTCATCTGCATCATGCTCTCCCAGGAAGGGTGCAGTGGCCTCAGTGATGTACACTGTCATTGATCTTTTTCATTTACAGTGTATGGAAGAGATCCCTGAGGAGTCTCCACCGCCAAAGAATCTGATCTCAGGACCTTTGACATCCATTTGGTATAGGGGTTGGATTTGGCGGCAGAGCTAAACATGTACACCTGTAAATGGTGCCTCTTGCTTACATTATTTTGTACATTTTAGACTTTAATTCCTTATTGTGTTTTACAGAAGAATGGTCTTTGCCAGTGTGGAGAGAGGAGGGAATGCAGAGGTTTTAAAATGGGTTCAAAGTTTCACTTTGGGAAGCAGAAATCTTTCTTGAAATAGGTGTTGGTAATAACTGAACACCAAGGTGAAGGTGATTAATACCACCAAATAGTAAACTTAAAAGTGGTGAAAATGGCATTCTTAATGTATATTTCACTACAATAAACAATGGAAAAATACAAGTGGGCTTTTAAAAAAATCAAAAAGGGAAAGAACAAATCAAGTGTTCTTTCCAAAGAACCAAAACTTTAGCCTTCAGTTCTTTTTTCCTCACCTACTATTAAGAAATACTTAGAGATTGGGATAATGTGAACCAATTTGGCTAATGATCACCTCTGTGCATTGAACCTCCAAGGTCAGGCTGTCATAAAAATCAGCCTGTGCCTCCAGTCCTTCGTTCTGATGGCTCTGGTCCAGTGGCCTCCATACCTGTGTCTGCTCCTCCTGGGGCTGCATCAGGAAGCCTGTATGTTACCCTGTATTCATACTGAGCTGCAGAGAGGGCAGAATCCTTCACTGGGCATTCCATTTGTGTTCCTCCATCATGGCCCAGCAAAGAGGCAGCTTAAACCAGTAAGTGATGAGGGAGATGATGGATGGAGGGAGGACCACCAGAAACATTGTTTTCTCCTCAGCAGGACAAACATGACAGAGTGGGTAGTTAGAGGGAAGAATAGTGACAAAAACTACATCGATGATGAGTGTGAGAGTTATTTTTGGTGTTGTGCTGGGTTCCCTGGAGACTCATGCAAAGTTTGCTTTCTTCCTATTCTTGCTGTGCTCGCCAGACACTCCTCACCCATGAATGCTTAAATGGGTTTCCCAACAGTGTTTCCTAAGTAGGAGGAGCAGGGGGGGCAGTAACCATCACATCATGAACCATACCTGAGGGATTACTTGAGTGTCAGGCTCTGAGCTCTTTGTAGCTTGTTTCATTTCATTTCATCTGTATAGTTTCTGCCAGGTTGTAAGCATCCACCTTATTTTCCATAAAATGAAAAAGGACAGAATGTTTAGGTAACTGCTGTCAGATTGCTAGGTCATAAAGACTGAAGGGATTTTGAACTGGTCTGCCTGAATACAGACACAGGGCTTCCTGCCAGGAGGATCCTGTTGGCTTTCCCTCTGACAACCCTACAGTAAGTTGCCCTTCCTGTCACTCCAGGAGGAGCCCCTTGCTCACTGTGTCCTTCACTTGGGGTCTTGGTTAGTCCACAGGGAAGAGCAATGCTTGGCACCACACTCATGAAGTATAAGAGGGATAGCTACAGGTCACAGGCAAGGATCACAGGCAAGGATCACAGAAAAGGTAGACACTTCACAGTGCAGCACAGATTTCTCTCCTGACCTACCCCAGGATGTCCTTGGATCTGTCCACAAATGCCTGCATTTTTGTAATCTACAAACCCAATTTCAAAAGGAGACTTATTTTCATTCCTGCTCAGGAAAGTGTTGATTTCATTCTACTGGGAAGAGTTTTCCAAGGTTCCTCAGATGTCCCAGTCATCAAGACCTCTGGATATCTGCTTAAAACTTTCAGAAGATTGGAAAAAAATGAAAGCATTTACTGCTGCAGATGCAGACATTGAAAATAAATCTTGACTCTATCCCTCACACCTGTTATATCTGTGACACAGACAGATTTTCAATATATCTGACTTAATTTCTAGTTGATACAACTTCATTGAGGGTAGATTAAATATATATGGGTATTCCCTGCATGATTATATGTGATGAATCTATAAAAAAGGAAAGGCAATTTGGATGTTATTATTATTGTTATTTTACTCTTCAGCCCATTCAACTAAAATATCATGATAGTTGAGGTTATTGTTTTTCTATTTCTGTAATGGAACATTTTATTTTGTTCTATTTTGTACTTTCATAAGTATAGGCTGTGTATTTGGAAGGAGATGCCTACATATTTTTCCATTTCCTGATTCATCAGATCCTATACTTTGTTTGGAATAAAGGAGCCATCAGAAATAAAAGGAGGTATGCCTTTACGCCATGTACAAACAGAGAAACAACATGTATCCCATTAGTTTACAATAAAAAAAAAGAAATAAAAGGAATCTCTGTTAAATTTTGGATAGTCACTTCCTTGGTTGCCAAACCATACTCATTGCGGCTTCAAGATACTTGGTGCTTTCCTTCTGCACTTTTGTCCCTTTCAGGAAAGTACAATGACTAAATGTATATTAGTTTCCAAACTTTCCTTACGTGGCTATTATGTGAAAGACATGGATGTGCTTGTCCCTATTTTCTTTAAGAAGTATGCATCCAGACAGATGAAAAGATGTGCACACAGTCTGCATGCAGTTACAGGTTAATGATCTGAGGTTAAATGTTGATTTCCATATCAGAGTACTGTGCTGTCTACTGGAGCCAAATTAAAATATGATTCCCCATATAAGATGATATTTCTTGGTTAAGAAGACTGCAAGGATTATGACCAGATATACATAAGTAATATTTTTGACAATATAAACTAACAATTTTAGGTTGCATTTGACTAGAACTGATTTTTTGGTGGAGGATATTGGGATTGAAACCAGGGGTGCTTAACCACTGAGCCACATCCCCAGTCTCCCTTTTTAATTTCTTTTTTCTTTTTTAATTTAGAAACAGGGTCTTACTAAGTTGCTTAAGTCCTTGCTAACTTACTGAGACTGGTTTTGAACTTGGAATTCTCCTGCCTCAACCTCCTGAGCCCCTGGGATTACAGGCATGTGCCACTGTGCCCAGCCTAGAACTTATTTTCAACTGACACACCAAATATAGGTGATTAATAGTTAAATGGAATGTACATCATTGGAATTCAAGTAACCAACACTTATGCACTTATTATTTGGAAATTTTCATTTCTGTGATATGGAGAGAGACACAAAGAGTTTTGAAAAGCTATTTTGTAATCATGAACTCACTAACTAAAGTTGTTCTCCCTCAGAATACACTGTACATCAGCTGAATCATTTGAAATAGCTGCATGTCCTTCACAGAGAGACTTAAATCCACACAATAATGTAAATTAATTCATTTCAGGGACTTTCAGTGTTGTGTTTTGGACTACTTAAATAAGCTTTAACATACATTTTAGGCAAGCCTTAAATAACACAGCTTATGCATACACAAGTCAGTACTGGCATTTATTGTAGCATAAAAAATATACCCAATGAATCATGTCTGAAGGACTTTTTTTTTTTTGGGGGAATAGGGGGACAGGTATATAGGAGAATGGAATCATACAAAAATACCTGGAAGTGAAATTATATAGACAAATATCTAAATCCCTCTAAAATGTTAGTTATGAAGCACACAGTGCTTTATCTTTAGTATAAGTAGTGGGTATTATTGACAGTAATAGTAGATAAACTTAACAGGACATTTTCTCAGTACCTGCAAGTATTCTACAGTACTGGCTTTCAACTCTGGGCTAGGGAAAGAACAAGAAGAACTTCACATGAAGACACTCTGATTACATTAGTGTTTGTCCAATGTCAGGGCATCTTGATATTTTAAAATACTCATAGCTGAATACATTGATAAACAAGACTGGGAAACACTAGACTATACAATTTAAATAAAAGAATTGTAAACCATTTTGCAACCTCACAATAAGCTAGGTAATTATTGTTTCCATTTTAGACATGAGCAAATGGTCCAGGAGGGTTTACACTCTTTCCTCTACTTTTCTCTTCTGCATTTTTTTGTGATTGGTATCACAATGTGACCTGACAAAACAATAACCCTGAGTCACCTTATAGCTGCTGAGATAAGGGAATTGCATTCAAGTTCCAGGAAGTGTGGAGGTGAAATTCTATTACATGGCATAAGAAGGGTAGGACTCATACTTGAGCTTGGGGGATGTCCCTGATGCAAAAATGCTTAACAATATGTAGGAGAATTTATGATCAGAAATACAATGAAGGGTTATTCCCAGAGCAGTGGAAAATAAATTTTTTTTAAAACCAAAGAACATCTTCCTCACTTGATATTTTATTGAGCGTATGAGGGATCAATATGAATGAATCAACATAAATATAAAATTTCAAGTCTCCTTCTTAGTATTTTATGACTTTCATCATTGACAGCTACAGTGCACATAAAGTTCACATTTGTGATCAGTGATGACATTGCTTATGTGCAGTTACCTTAAATATATTTACCAAAATTTGAAGTCTACCAGGCTAAGTATACAAGTTCTATTTTAAATAATTTTTTAAATGAAAATAAAATTGGATAGAGGAATTTTTACAAATAAGGGAAATAAAAAAACACAAGAAACCAAAAAAGTCCTAAGATATAGCTGTAACATATTTTCTGATATAAACCATCAATTTCACTTTAGTGTTGATATAATATAGACTTTATTTTAAATATTCTAAAACAAAGGAATGTGTGTAGAATTGTTTGAATATGTGTTTCCTGCTTATTGCTTACTTTTTTTCAATCCTCTTTTCTGTTTCAAAAGGTGTCCAAGCAATAGAGAACCACAAAATCTAACAGGTATCTCAGAATTCCATCTCCTGGGGCTTTCAGAAGACCTAGACCTACAGCCCATCATCTTTGGACTCTTCCTGTCCATGTACCTTGTCACAGTGCTTGGGAACCTGCTCATCATCCTGGCTGTCAGCTCTGACTCCCACCTCCACACCCCCATGTACTTCTTCCTCTTCAACCTGTCCTTGGCTGACATTGGTTTCATCTCTACCACGGTCCCTAAGATGCTGGTGAACATTCAAACTCATAGCGGAGTCATCTCCTTTGTGGGTTGCCTGACTCAGATGTCTGTTTTTATCCTTTTTGGATGTATGGATGGTACAATTCTGACTGTGATGGCCTATGACCGGTTTGTGGCCATCTGTCACCCCCTGCATTATCCAGTCATCATGAACCCTCATCTCTGTGTCAGGTTAGTTTTGGTGTCTTTCTTGTTTGGCCTTTTGGACTCCCAAATGCACAATTTGATAGCCACACACTTTTCCTACTTCGAGAATGTGAACATCACTACCTTCTTCTGTGACCCTTCTCAGGTCCTTAGTCTTTCCTGTTCTGATACCCTTACCATAAATATACTCATGTATTTTATTGGCACCATATATGGCTGCCTTCCTCTCTTAGGGATCATTTTCTCTTATTACAAAATTATTTCCTCTATTCTGAGGATCCCATCCTCAGGTGGGAAGTACAAATCCTTTTCCACCTATGGGTCTCACTTGTCTGTTGTTTGCTTATTTTATGGAACTGGCACAGGAGTGTACCTTTTTTCCAACAAGTCATCTTCCACCAAAAAGGGTATAGTAGCTTCAGTGATGTTCACTGTGGTCACCCCCATGCTGAACCCCTTCATCTACAGCCTGAATAACAGGGATGTTAAAGGTGCCCTGAGGAGACTGCACAGGAGGACCGTGTGATCTCAGGTCCTGTGATATCCTTTAGGAATATACGCTGGAAACTCAGCAAAACTAAATATCTAGACATTAAATCCTACCACACTGGTCACATTATGTTTTGTAGTTTGATGAGTTTAATTTCTCATCATGCTTCATAATAGAAAGACGGTTTCCATGACTGGGAGAGAGATGGGAAATTTTAAAAATCGGTATGAAGTCTCAGTTTGGGAAGGTGAAATATTTCTGGAGATGAAGGATGGTGATGGTTGCACAAGGAAGTGCCTGGAATCACTGCCACCATTTATCTATATTTTGATATTTTATGTTTGGATGTATAAAGAAGATGGATCCTTAGGGAAAAAAGGAAAATCAAAAGTGAATAGTACACACACAGTTTATCCTGAGTGTCAAAACCAAATTTATTGCGGACGTTCATTTTCTCATCTTCTTCCTCCACTAATTTGAGGCAGTCCTTTGAGATCTGGATATTGGGTATCAGTGTGACTGAGTATGAGCTCTGTGTGTTGAGTCCCCAAGGTCTTACAGCAGTAAGTAAGAAGGCAATGACTCCACCCCTTCAGCTGACTCCCAGCTGCACAGTTGGATCGCCACACACTTCTCCTACTTCAAGAACCCCTTAAGTGCTCAGGGCTGTGAAAGATAGAGAATAACATGTTGGAACCATTTTTTATCCTCACGAGAACAAATTCTTAAAAATGGAAATAAACAGGAAGAAGACCAGTAGAGTAGAGGAAGGGTTACAGGTGGAGGGAGGAGGGAAGGGAAAGGGGAGGTATTGGGGACTGAAGTGGAGCAAATTATAATGTATGCATGTGAGATTATGTTGGAATGAACCCTGATGTTATGTGTAATTGTAACACCCTAATAAAGTCATTCAGAAGGTGGAAGAATACCAACATGCACAGTGCAGATATGAGTTTTGTGGACTTTATGTATTTGGCTATGATGGGGATCCCAAGAGTCTGAAGGTTCTGATTTTCTCCCATGCTTTTCCTGCTTCCCTTAGATATCTCATCCCCAACAGCAAAATGTGGATCCTGAAAACTGTTTCCTATGTACTGCAAAAGGATTATCAAAGTAATGCTGAGGAGGAAGAAGAAGATTATAGTATCCCTAATGTCATGAACTGAGTTGGAGGCATTCCTAAATACCAGGATCTGATTTACATATTCTAATATAGCTCATTTTATTTCATCTG